>NC_057805.1:68662493-68837726 GCF_018294505.1 Triticum aestivum
GCTAGTTGGCCGAAGGGCGGTTGAATCGGATTTGGGGGGAATTTTTGGGTGTGGGGGGGGAGGATTTTCGCGCGGTGGGCGGGGGGAGTTTGGCGCATGGTCGGTTTCTCCAAGTGCAGTCCCACGTGTCAGTGAAGAGGCAAGCCGAAGCGCGTTCCGTTTGTGTGAGCCGTGTGCAGGACCGAACGTGTGTGGGGTGCAATGCGACCGCGACAGGAGTGCTGTGAGTGTACCGCCTTTTTTCCTTTTAAACTAGGTGCTTCGCCCCCTCAAAAAAAATTTGTTGCTTCGCGCGACCCATCGATACTACTACTAGTAATCCGGTAATCCCGACTAAAACGGCGCGGCCGGGTCTTTTCCCGCGCGATATGCTAGGAGGTTGGCTTAGTTTGGTTTTTTAGGACGAGTAATGCTACACCTACATAATCCCAGTTACGTAATTAACGTAATGTGAAACGTGTGAGTTGTTGATTGTAGATTGGGGGAGGGAGGGGCCCACCACCATGAAAATCAGGGGAGGAGTGAGAGAGGCAATTTACGTTAACCCTTTCGTAGGTTCCCGTAGATGTAGAAAGATGTGAAATGCGTGAATGTGTAGTGGACGTACTATTGGAGTGCCTAAGATAATTTGTGTATGTATAGACCCTATGTGTTTATTTTACTTCGCATGTTAGATTTGTCTCGGTTCAATAAAAAGCAGAGTTGGTGATGATGGTATGCCGGTCATCCTGCAATATAGGCCGTCCGATCTATATCTAACGGATAGGAAGGAAACTATGACAATTTACCCGCACTCCTCTCCACATTTGCATATAAGGCTTTCCCTCGTTCATCCTTTTCTCCCACAAGATCTTGATCTTCTGTGCAATGCACGGGCATCTTGCTAGTACTCCTACAATATGTATATTATTGTGAAAGTTCATATACACCGGCCGAGATTAATGCAAACACGGCAGATTTTCATTACATTTCGAACTTTTATAGGACAGAAAAAGAAAAGAAACCCGACCCTAAACCTATTCTACGGCGGCGACCGACGTCCTCCATCTGCGATCTCTACGTACGGGGGCGGGGTTCAAGACCCGTGAAGTGAAGGTGCGGTCTCCGGCGAGGAAGAGTAGAACACGGGATACGAACCGGCCAGTTGGCACACCATGCCCTGCCGCCTCCCATGCCCTACTCATCCTTGGAGGAGTCCCCGACCTCGGCGGTGCCGTACGTTGGACGGCGGCAAGTAGGACGCGTGGCTGACGGTGCTCCCGTCGTCGGCCGCCAGCGTGGCCATCGCTTGTGCGGTCGCGTCCGCGTCCGGCTATGCCGCTATTGCGTCGCGAGAGGCGACTTGAGCGAGGGCGGCGACCTCAAGCTTCATCCCCGAAGACAAGCTCCCCCGCAGAGCGTTCGCACTTGTAGTCATGGCGGATGTGGTGCCAGGTAGGAGGATGATGCGCTATGGTGTGGAGGTTAGCTGGGCGTTGCCACTTTAAGTAGCGCATTCCCGTGAGGCCAAGCGTCCGGGTGCGTCATTAAGTCGCCGGAGTTGGTTCCTCGGGCACCGAGCCTCTTAATGATGACATACGAACGGACGGCATGAATGCGGGCAGCTGGCGCCGGCTGGGAACGCACCGCGCGACGACGTGAGGGACAAGGGTTTTGGTGTGCCAGGGTAGTCAGCTGCGGTCGTGGCAACGTTGGAGATGCCCTTTGATCACATGCGATCCCCGCATGTCATTGAAAAAGCAAGATGACCCGGCATGGTCTCAGGTCCAGAGGATGCAGTTGGCCGCGCTACACCACTCCGCGGACGCGTCGCGGCGCCCCGTGCATCCTCGACGAGCCGGGTGTTGGGGTGTGTTTGGATTGTGGCCAAAGTGCACCTTCCAAAATTTTGGTCATGACCCAAAGATTGGTCTTTGTTTGGATGGTTGCCATTTTTTTGGCATGCCAATGAACTCTAGCCAACTCTAGTTCATTTTTCTTGCCAATGTCGCCCAAATCATGGGCAACCAATACCTCAACCAAAATTTTGGTCATGACCCAAAGATTGGTCTTTGTTTGGATGGTTGCCATTTCTTTGGCATGCCAATGAACTCTAGCCAACTCTAGTTCATTTTTCTTGCCAATGTCGGCCAAATCATGCGCAACCAATACCTCAACCAAAATTTTGGCTACCCAATGCTTTGATGGGGCAACCTTGGGCACAAACCAAACATACCGTTGGTCGT
Organism: Triticum aestivum; assembly: GCF_018294505.1. Taxonomy (NCBI): domain Eukaryota; kingdom Viridiplantae; phylum Streptophyta; class Magnoliopsida; order Poales; family Poaceae; genus Triticum; species Triticum aestivum. Next base: position 68,664,719 of record NC_057805.1, read on the forward strand.
GCCACAGCACTAACGCCACCCTCGGCACACTAAAACCGACCATGTCTAGCGACGATATGAGCGTGTTGCTCACTGCGGTCGCCGTGTCCAGAGGCGGTGCTGGAGCTGCGCCCCGTTGTTGGCCCCAACGACCCACATGAACGGTTGTCGGTGGCGAGGAGGTCGTGGCCAGCTCCTCCATTGGACTAGTCTGCGCTATGTCGTCCCGACGGGTGTGCCCCACATGTCGGTTTCCCTGTTTTCCCGGCCATATTCGAGCGTCAGTGCTCCGCGTTGCGCATTAGGCCTTTCACTATGTAGGCCAAGCGAGACAACTTATTGCTTATTTGAGCCGTTCAAGTATAATCATGTGGCGTTTGCTTATTTCTCATTCCTCTCCAGCCCTCTTCTCCATTGATCATGTCGCCCTCCAGTCGAGTCCATCCTCCCTCATGCCTCATTTGAACATTCCGCCGAGTATCATTCGCATGTACCCACCCTAGTCCTCTTTCAATAGATCTCCGGACCCCGAGATGAAATCGAGAGGGAACGAGTGGGGGCACATGATACCTAAGACAGATTCAAAATTTTGAACCGGTGATCATAGCATCCGCAAATCATATATAAAGGGTATTCAATGTTCGTTTTGTTTTTGAACGTACAATATACTCCCCCTATCCTTTCTAGTTTACATATAAGTTTTATGTGTAGTCAAAGTATCTCTACTTTGATAAAAAAAGGTATCAACATTCAACAACGCCCAATGAATATTGTTAGATTCGTACGTACTCCTAGATTTGTACTCGAGATGGTTTCCAATTTGACTATTGACAAGATTAATAGTACATGAGATGTATAATGTGAAAATTATATCATTGGAAACTCCTTTCACATATGAATTTGACCGATTGTGTAAGTTGCATGTCATATATTATTACTCTAACATTTGGTCAAAGTTAGCCTCGAAAAACGCATTAGACCCTGTATGCTTTGTGTAAGTTGCATGTCATATATTACTACTCTAACATTTGTGTAAGTTGCATGTCATATATTATTACTCTAACATTTGGTCAAAGTAGTATAGTGGAAGTGGATCCTCTGACGTAGGTATCCCTGCCTTACCCTCCCTTTCGGTCACTTACTGGCGGACCCCATGCTTGCTAGGCCCCGCATGTCAGTTACTCAATGGGTTCGGCCACGTCAGGGGATCCTCATCCGTAGTATACTCCCTCTGTTTTTATTTACTCCGCATAAAACGGAGGGAGTGGTGGTATAATAAATGACGTGGGCGGGGGAGGGGGAGGGACGTCGGTTTGCTCTCAACTACGGTCCCACAAGCGAGCGAAAACACAAGATGAAGCGCGTTCCATTCGGTGAGCGACGTGGAGGGTCCAGCGTGCCGGGCTGCAACGCGAACGCGACAAGAGCGATGTACAGTCAAAACCGATTGACCGGTCGTCACCGGAACCACTATTCACACTAGAACCTTCGCTGCTCGGCCTACGCCAGCCACTGCCCTAACACCACACCAAATCTCCAGCCCATTCCCCCACCTTTCGATCCCCTAGCCCGCATCAAGCATCCCCTAGTTCGCCGGAAATCCATGGTGCGCCACAAGATCACTTACTACAAGATGCTGACGCCGGAGCGCCGCGCAGAAATCGCGGCGGTGGTCGGCGCCACAGACCTCCGTTCCCAAGCTCGCTTTGCGGCGGGCCAATCCCCGAGTTCTCTGGAGCCAAGCTACGAGGAGGAGGAAGCCGATCCAATGTTCATGGCGGAGGTCGCGTCGCAGAAGGCCCCCGATGGGTATGAGACGATGGACGTCGACTTCGTGCTGGCGTCCGAGTCCCCCATGGTGCAGGCGGACCAGCGGTTCAACATGGCGATACTAAAGGAGGACCGGGAGGAAGAGGCTCAACTCGACGCGGAGCGCACGCATGTCGCTGCCATCGAGGCTCTCCTGCAGGTGTAGTTTTGGAGGGCCTACAGAGAGAAAAGCGTAATACGGTCACCGAACTTCAGAATAAGCTGATTACGGTCACTATATACGTTTTGCGGTGATTATACGGTCACTTGCTCACAGTTCAGCATCGGATTGCACTGTGTTGACCGGCCAAATAGTCTGCGTGGCGCCATGTTGACTAGTTAAATTGACCATGTTCCTTGTGGGTCCCACCTGTCACTTCGCATAGGCAAAAGGTCAGATAAACACAAATTTACGTAGGCGCGACAAGGCTCCAACCCGTGCGCGGGAATCACCTGGTTGTGTATGTGTCTGTCAGGGCCTGATGTGTGCGCATGCACGTGTAGGTTGAGCACTTGAGCGTGAGAGTGTGTGTTGGTCGTGTGGTGTACTGGTGTGTGCATGCATGCGTGCGTGTGTGCGTGTGAGTGTTGCGTGCGTGCATGTGAGTGTTGCGTGCGTGTGTGGCTGCGTGTGTACGTGTGAGTGTTGCGTGCGTGCGTGGGTGCATGTGTTTGTGTGAGTGTTGCGTGGATGCAGTTCGTGTGCATGCGTGTGTGTGTGTATAATCACCACACCAGCTCTTGTGTGTTAAAACAGACGGCTCAACATACCAATACAAGGCCACCTTGTCCGCTGTGCCCGCGGTCATGACTTCGAACCACCGTCCAAATATTTTGTTGTTGTTTGTTTTCATTCTTACTACCAAGATGCCCGTGCATTGCACGTAACATCAAGATGCATTTGTATGACTTGTTTATCTTGTGAGAGAAAAGGATGAACGAGGGAAGGCCTTATTTGCAAATGTGGAGAGGTGTCTGGGTACCTTTTTGCAAAATTGCCATAGTTTCTTTCCTATCCGTCAGATATAAATCGGACGGCCTATATTGCAGGATGGCAGGCACACCATCATCACCAACTCTGTTTTTTATAAGAGTGTATTTTATGTATTTTATAAGAGTGTAGATGTAGAGTAGATACAAGTCGACAGGTGGGCACGATGGTAGTGAGATAATGTGATGCAACACTAGAGGTGCCACGTGGAGCGTTTAATTGGTCAACTAGTCATGTCATGAGCAAATACAGAGTTGTACGGTGAGCCCGTGACTGTATAATAACCACTAAATGTAAATGGTGACCGTAATGAGTGGATTCTGAAGTCCAATGTACGTATCGTGCTTTCGCTTCAAATACAATGATCGTCATTGCATATATCGCGAGAGAAAGATGAAACATGCGTGAATTTTCAGGGGGCTTACTTTTAGAGGACCCAGAGATAGTTTTGTGTGCATACGTGAAAGGGGCGTACAAGGGGGGTATGCGATGGAGAGAGATGCTCTTTGTTTCTCTTTATTATGACTAACTTTGTATATAGTATAAAAATATACAAACTCGCAGTGCGGAATAAATATCATTGTGGGCACCATGCAATGCAAATTAGCGTTCGTACTCCTCCATATAACTTTGTAATGTTGTATATATGTAGAAACTCTAAAATAATTTTTTGGCCACACTTTATTCAAAAGGAATGTTGTATGCGAAATAAACGTGAAGAGAGGGCTTTTTAGATCAATGGGGTACGTGATGTAACATGTGTGAATGTGTAGTTGATGCATTTGGCGGGGCCTAGAGAGGTATGTGTGTGTATTACGTATTCGAGATAGGCATGGATAGAGGGGCCGACGGGGGGGCGTGGGAGAGATAGAACGAGAAATGAGAGTGGTCTAGAGAGAGAGACGAATATGATGTCACGACAAGAGATTCCATTCCCTTGAGTGTGTATATGCAAGGGGGGAGGGAATAGAGGCACCAGGAGAAATTTTCTGTGTGTGTGGTGTTTGTGTTGGTATGTGTGGGTGTGAGAAGATAATGAGACGTGGGGGCAGAGGGTGTGTCACCGCGTGAGTTCTGGTGGGTCGAGGTGAGGCCCTTCGTTCGGTTCCGACCTGCGCCACATTGGTCGGCCCGTGACGCATTTAGGAAGACCCATGGATGACTAGTCGTACAAGACAAAGATAGCAGAATTGTGAAGGACTATGTGTCCACTGACAAAGCCGGCTAGGATTTGTAACCCTAGGTTCTCGGACTAACGTAACCCCTTTATCTCCGATATTACTATTCATCCAACCTAACTTTAAGGGGCATCCTACAGAATGCTCTGCTAGAATCATACTCGTCGATTAGGAAGAGAGGTGTGAGACAATGCGTGAGAGACAGCGTAAAGATAATGTGCGTACATGAGACACGTAGGCAGGTCCATGTATATAGAAAGGGTCGATGAGGATTGTGCGTGTGTATGTTTGCGAGAGGAAGAGTGCTTGTGATAAAGGTTAGTGAAAACAGTTGTAAATGGTTACGAGAGGGAGCGAGGGTTATATCTAGAGCATGTGTGCGAGAAAGACACCTCGGGACAGAGTGTGTGAGCATGTGTGAGAGACCACCGATGGAGAGTGAAACTACACGTAAAAGACTGCTCTACACATTGATTAAAGATATAAATTGTATCCAAATATTAGGATGGGATCATGATATTTGCAATTCGCGTAAGGAGCGGTCATTGATCCATCAGACATCTAGATTCTATCGAATTTGAGCATGTCTATGTTATTATTCGACACAATTGATCCACATAGTTAGTATTTTGAACTCCAGACAATGCATCGCTTTAGCAATCGAATATAAATGTGAGTATAGTTCATGTTGTGTGTGTAAAGCACATTATACATACGAAAGTTACACAATGGACATTATAAATAGCTACCTATGAACTAGCATACATTTGAATTCAACTTAAGGTGGTTTAAAAAATCGAATTCAGCATGAAGTCCATTCAATTATTTGAATTTGATATCATGGCATTTTGTCGGAGTAAATGGCCACGGGTAGCCTAACCGACTACCCCTGGCTCTTCAGAAAATTTATCAGGCCTTTTGGGCCTTCAGACACTCCAAGCATTTGGGCCGCCTTCCCCGGACGGCTACCCCTAAAAGCCGACTCCCGGAAGGCGACCCAGCCTCACCGACTCCAAGAAGCCGGCCAAGAAGGACGCCGACTCCTAGAAGCCGGCCAAGACCACAACCACTCCTACATAATGACGACCTGACGGGGCATGGCCACAGTGCGGCCCACGACCCCCGAAGCCCGAGGCGGGCATGGCTACAGGAGGCCGTACGGGAGGGATGTCTCCCGTGCGGCCCGGCACTGTAGCCACGCCAGCTACGACATCATCCACGACCCCCTCCTGTACGGCCCAAGGACTGCGGGCCCCTTCAGCCAGAGAGAAGCGTGAAGGCGGCCCGGCTCTTCCTAGTCGGCCAAGAGTATAGCCGGCCTCCAGAAGCCGGCCACTCCCTTCCTCGAAGCAGGAGCCCCATTAAGAAGACAAGACGAGGTGAGGCTGCAGTGATAGCCCCCGAGGCGGCCCACTGTAGCCACGCTCACCTCGACAAAGCCCTCATCATCAGAGGCGCGGCTACAGTAAGCAGCCGCCGACAAAACCCTAGGCGGTGGGACCGGCCTGTCGACCAAGTAGCCGGCAGCCGGCGGGACCCACCAGCCAGCGGGACCCAGCAGCCGGCGGAGAAGCCGGCGAGTGTAGACACTGACGGCTGGGACCAGATCCCAGTCGGATTACCATTGTACCCCCGGGGGTAGGCCTATATAAACCCCCCGGAGCACCCATGCAAAGGGTTCGCACCTCTGCATGTTTGGCTTCCAAGCATAACACACGCACACACACCATAGATAGAGAGAAGCAAGATCTAGCCTTGTTCTTCTTCTCCCTTGATCCCAACAGCTCTAGGAGCGATTGTAGCTACCCTTTATCGATCTAGTGATCATGCGGAGACCCCGCAGAGCAGGACTAGGGGTGTTATCTCCTCGGAGAGTCCCGAACCTGGGTAAGATTCGCCGGCGTGCATGTCTTCGCCTCATCCCGTTTCCAGGCACCGGCGACGTTTTATTGGCTCCCACAATGATAAGCCATCCCTTGGCATATGTCGCACCAACCACCCGACATCTGGCGCCCACCGTGGGGCCCGGTGCACCGTTGTCCGGAGACCTGTTCTGGACGGGAACCCTCTTCCTTCCCCGCGAGCGCAGCCAGCCTGCTGCGCCCGATGGCGTTTGCCCCGACGCGCTGCAAGGCATCGACGACGCCTGCGCAGCGAGCCGCCTCGCCGATCTGCTCGGCGAGACTCGCATCTCCGACGAGCCTGCGTCCGACGCAGGCACCGACTACCCCGAGAGCCGCCTCGTCAGCCTCCTCGACCAACTTCACGTCTCCAGTGAGCCTGCTGCGGACATGGAGTCGGTCGGCTCCACCGACCCGATGCTCATCGACTCCGACACCGCGTCGCTCGACGCTTACCCCTCCGACGTGGTGGTCTTCGACGACCCCCTCCCTCGAGCTGACAGCGGCAGCAGCGCTGTCACCGAAGTGCTGGTCATCAGCCACGTCTCCAACTCAGGCGAGGACGCCCGCGACGCTCAGCAAGCGGCTATGCACGACCTCTCCATCCCCATCCTGGCCGATGCCGACGCCGAGACCCTGGAGGCACGCCGACTTGCCCTCATCATGGAGAGCAAGAAGATAGCCTCGATGAGACGCCTCGCTGAGGCCCACCAGCGCGAAGTCGACCGCGCCGCCTTCGGGACGCCGCCGCCCAGCGGTCCGAGCCGAGCCGGCTTCGTCCAGAAGCGCGGCGCAGCCGTTGCCAGCATGCTGGGCACAGATCGCCCCATCTACGCCACCCCGCTCGAGAATCTGCGAGCCGCTCAGGCGGCTGCAGAGGAGCTCAATGGGCTGGGAGCCGATGAGCTCCCCTACATGACAAGACGGATCCAGCAGCTGATCGACGCGGCTGCAGAACGGCACGAAGCCGGCGCCCGAGCTGATAGCCATCCCCCGCGCCGGGAGCACGCTGCGACGTCCCGCTCGCCGACTGCGAGCGGCGCGTGCCAGAAGAAAGACAAGGAGCCGGCTGCCAGCCGCAGCCGGACTCGCATCACTATCGAGCGCGACGCGGATGGCCGCCCTCGGGCGGTTGAATACCAAGGAAACCTGCCGCCTCCCCCGCCTCGAAGAGAAAGACGCCTCACTCCGCCGCCCATCACACATCCGACTCTTGGCGACCGACTCGGCCGCCGAGAAGGAGTCGGCGAGAGTGACGCCCGCCACAGGATCGACCGCCTTGCTCGATCCTTGGCGTTAGAAGAAGAAGACGATCTCGGCCTGCCATGCTTTGGCCCCCGCATCCGCGATGAGCCCTTTCCCAAAGGGTTCTCGCTCCCTAGAGACACGCCCAAGTACAACGGCTCGGTGAAGCCGGAAGATTGGCTCATCGACTACTCCACAGCCGTCAGCATCGCCAACGGCAACCGGCGCGTCGCCGTGAAGTACGTCCCCTTGATGCTGCAAGGCATGGCGCGCACGTGGCTCAACAGCCTCAAGCCCTACAGCATCAACAGCTGGTTGGACTTCACCGAAGTTTTCATCCGCAACTTCACCAGCACCTACAAGCGGCCTCCCAAGCCTCGCCAGCTCTCCCTCTGCGTCCAAGGGCCCAACGAGTCGACCCACGACTACCTCACGCGATGGGCCGAGCTCCGCAACTCCTGTGAGGGAGTGCACGAGGTCCAGGCCATCGAGTATTTCACCGCCGGGTGCCGAGAGGGCACCCTCCTCAAGCACCGACTCCTCTGCGACGAGCCGGCTACCCTCGACGAGTTGCTGATCACCGCCGACAAGTATGCCACTGCCGACTCCTCCATGAAGACCGAGCTCCGAGTGGACGCCTCGGGGAAAGTAGTTGCTCCGGCTCCCAAGACGCCGGCTGGCGACCCTAACCGGCGCCCCTACCAGAACGACCACAAGCGCAAGGGCCCCATGCCAACTTCCTCCAGTCGGCAGGTGGCCACAATTGAAGACGAGCAGCCCGAGGAGCGGCCCGCTCCCAAGAAGAAGGGTGGCCGGCCGCCCTGGCAACCGTCCTTCTCCTACGAACAAGCACTCGATGCTCCCTGCAAGTTCCACAGCGGCGCGAAGCCGTCCAACCATACAACACGGAAATGCCACTGGCTCACCCGCATCACCAAGGGTGAAGGGATGGTGCCGCCTCCGCCTCCCGGCCCGCCGCCTCCAGCTCCCCAGCAGCCGGCGGCCCGGCCGGCAGTCGGCGCCATCCAAGACGAGTTCCCCGAAGCACACGACGCCTACGTCGTCTTCACGAGTCAAGTCGACGACAAGCGCAGCCGACGCCGGCAACACCAAGAAGTAAACGCAGTCGCCTCTAGCACCGCCGAGTTCATGCACTGGTCGGAAAAGCCCATCAGCTGGAGCCAGGCCGACCACCCAGAGGTGATGCCTTCGCCTGGCTCCTATGCTATGGTCTTGGACGTCACCCTTGCGACGGAGAGGCGAGCCGCCAGGTTTTCCCGCGTCCTGATAGACGGCGGAAGCAGTATCAACATACTGTACTGCGACACCATGGATAAGCTAAACATCAAAGCGAAGCAGCTCATGCCGAGCCGCACTGTCTTCCATGGTATCGTACCCGGCCTATCTTGCTCTCCAATCGGCAAGATCAAAATGGATGTTCTCTTCGGAGACAAAGATCACTTTCGCCGGGAGGCAATATGGTTCGAGGTGGTGGATTTGGAGAGCCCCTATCATGCACTACTTGGCCGACCTGCTTTGGCCAAGTTCATGGCTGTGCCCCACTATGCCTACCTGAAGATGAAGATGCCGAGCTCGAAGGGGATCATCACGGTAGCCGGCGACTACAAGAAGTCCATCGAGTGTGCCATGGCCAGCAGCCGGCTGGCCAAGTCCCTCGTGGTGGCGGAAGAGAAGAAGGTGTTGGAACGGGTTGTGGCCATGGCCGGCAAGCAGCCGGCCTTGCCCCCCAACCCCAAGGACTGTGATGCGCAGGGCTCCTTCCAGCCTGCGAAAGAGACAAAGAACATACCTCTAGACCCGGAGCACCCGGAGAGGTTCGCCGTGATTGGGGCGAACTTGGATAGTAAATAGGAAGGCGAGCTCGCCGACTTCCTCCGTGAGAATCGAGACATCTTTGCATGGTCCCCAAAGGACATGCCGGGTGTCCCGAAGGATTTCGCCGAGCACAAATTACATGTCCAAGCTGATGCGAAGCCGGTCAGGCAACCCCTCCACCGACTATCAGAAGAGAAGCGAAGAATCGTGGGAGAAGAGATAGCCCGGCTCCTTGCAGCCGGCTTCATCATGGAAGTGTTCTTTCCAGTATGGCTTGCCAATCCAGTTCTGGTTTTGAAGAAGAATAACAAGTGGCGCATGTGTATAGACTACACAAGTTTAAACAAGGCCTGCCCAAAGGATCCGTTTGCTTTGCCACGGATTGACCAAGTGATAGACTCCACAGCCGGATGCGAGCTGTTATGTTTTTTGGATGCATACTCAGGGTATCATCAGATCAAGTTCGACCCGGCTGACCGCCTGAAGACTGCCTTCATCACACCCTTTGGAGCTTTCTGCTACCTGACAATGACACTCGGCTTGAGAAACGCCGGTGCCACTTTTCACCGTTGCATGCAGAAATGTCTCTTGAAACAACTCGGCAGAAATGCCCACGTCTATGTAGACGACATTGTGGTGAAGACAGAGAAGCACGGTACCCTGCTGGAAGACTTGAAGGAAACATTTGCCAACTTGCGCCGATTCCAGATCAAGCTCAACCCCGAGAAGTGCGTGTTCGGAGTACCAGCCGGCCAGCTGCTAGGCTTCCTGGTCTCCGAACGCGGCATTGAGTGCAACCCTGTCAAGATCAAAGCCATCGAGAGGATGGAGATTCCCACCAAGCTGCGAGATGTGCAGAAGTTCACTGGCTGCTTAGCCTCCCTGAACCGATTTATCAGCCGACTAGGAGAGAAGGCCCTCCCCCTGTACCGACTCATGAAGAAGTCCACTCACTTTGAGTGGAATGATCAAGCCGACCAAGCCTTCCATGAGTTGAAGAAAATGTTGACCACTCTGCCTGTCTTGGCTGCGCCGACTGAGAAGGAGCCCATGCTCCTCTACATCGCCGCGACAAGCCGAGTCGTCAGCACTGTTGTTGTGGTCCAGCGCCCGGAGGAAGGCCGAGCCCAACTGGTCCAGAGGCCGGTCTACTATCTCAGCGAAGTACTGTCCAGCTCAAAGCAAAACTACCCGCACTACCAGAAGATGTGCTATGGGGTGTACTTCGCTGCCAAGAAATTGAAGCCCTACTTCCAAGAGCACCCCATCACGGTCGTGTGCACTGCCCCGCTCGCTGAGATCATAGGCAGCCGGGATGCATCCGGCTGGGTGGCCAAATGGGCCATTGCCTTGGCGCCCTACATGATCTTCTATCAACCCCGCACCGCCATCAAGTCGCAAGCATTGGCCGACTTCCTCGTCGACTGGGCCGAGACCCAGTACTTACCGCCGGCTCCTGACTCTACCCATTGGCGGATGCACTTTGACGGGTCCAAGATGCGCACCGGCTTGGGAGCCGGCATCGTCCTCACCTCTCCCAAAGGCGACAAGCTCAAGTACACGCTGCAGATCCACTTCGCCGCCTCCAACAACGTGGCCGAGTACGAGGCGCTCGTACATGGGCTCCGGCTAGCCAAAGAACTCGGCATACGCCGGATCCTGTGCTACGGCGACTCAGACTTAGTGGTCCAGCAATCATCTGGCGACTGGGAGGCCAAGGACGCAAACATGGCAAGCTACCGATTCCTCGTCCAGCAGATGAGCGGATACTTCGAAGGGTGCGAGTTCCTTCACGTGCCAAGGGCCGACAACGACCAAGCAGATGCCCTAGCACGGATCGGCTCCACCCGACAAGCCATACCAACCGGCGTCTCCCTCCAGCGCCTCCTCAAGCCGTCCATCAAGCCGTCTCCAGAGTCGGATTCCATCTTCGTACCGCCTGCGCCAGAAACAGCCGGATCCGGCTCAAGAAATCCCGCAGGCGGCACGGGGACTTCGACGATTGCCCCGGGGACTGACGTAGTCGCACTCGGCCCAGGGACCTCAGAGCCCGGCCCGGGGACTGCAACGACGCAAGAAGTGGTGGTCGACTCCCATACAACACCCAACGCACCCACCCGAGTCATGGTGGCCACATTAATAGCAGAAGAAGTCACAGCTCCCTCATGGGCCCAGCCCATCCTCAAGTTCCTAGTCAGCAGAGAACTGCCGGCTGACGAGATCGCAGCAAGACACAATAATCAACAGGGAGCTTGTGAAGCGCAGCGTCACTGGAGTCTTCCAGCGTTGCGTCGAACCAGAGAAAGGAGTGGCAATCCTCAAAGACATCCACCAAGGCGAGTGCGGCCACCACGCCGCCTCAAGATCCCTCGTGGCCAAGGCTTTCCGCCATGGGTTCTTCTGGCCGACTGCCTTGGAGGATGCTAAAGAAATAGTGAAGAGCTGCAGAGGATGTCAAGTCTTCAGTTCCAAACAACACCTGTCGGCTTCTGCCCTCAAGACCATTCCCCTCACCTGGCCTTTTGCCGTCTGGGGACTGGACATGGTGGGCCCTTTCAAGACAGCCCGCGGTGGCATGACACACTTGCTCGTTGCGGTGGACAAGTTCACAAAGTGGATCGAAGCCAAGCCCATCAAGAAGCTAAACGGGCCGACTGCCGTGACATTCATCACCGACATCACTACTCGGTACGGCGTGCCGCACAGCATCATCACCGACAACGGCACGAACTTCGCCAAAGGCGCACTGGCACGTTTTTGCGCGACATAGGGCATCCGACTGGACTTAGCGTCCGTTGCCCACCCGCAGTCAAACGGCCAAGTCGAGCGAGCAAATGGACTTATCCTCTCCGGCATCAAGCCCCGACTGGTTGTACCACTGGAGCGATCGGCCGGCTGCTGGCTCGAAGAGCTGCCGGCTGTCCTCTGGAGTCTGCGCACTACACCCAACAAGTCAACCGGCTTCACTCCATTCTTCCTTGTGTACGGTGCCGAGGCTGTCATCCCAACAGACATCGAGTTCGACTCGCCTCGGATCACCATGTACACGGAGGAAGAAGCCAAAGAAGCAAGAGAAGACGGCGTCGACCTACTGGAAGAGGGCCGGCTGTTAGCCCTTAGCCGGTCGGCCATCTACCAGCAAGGCCTGCGCCGCTACTATAACCGCAAGGTCAAGCCAAGATCCTTCCAAGAGGGCGACCTTATGCTCCGGCTGATCCAGCGAACAGCCGGCCAGCACAAGCTCTCGGCCCCTTGGGAAGGCCCCTTCGTCGTCAGCAAGGCACTCGACAACGACTCCTACTACTTGATCGACGCGCAAAAGCCAAGAGCACGCAAGAGAGACGACTCCGGCAAGGAGTCGGAGCGACCATGGAACGCAAACCTCCTAAGACGATTTTACAGCTGAAAAGCAGTATGTATCACGCTACCCCTTTTGTATTAAGTTACAAACCAACAGGCCCCCCGAATAGTACTCGGGGACTGCCTTTTATTTATCTATGAATGACGAGTGTCATATCCATGAATGTATTATTACATTTTGAATTCTTGTCCGGCACCGGGTCCGACTAGTCGGCCCGGGGACTGGTCGCCTTGAGCTATATTCTAAGTTCTTCCCGAAGTCAGCAAAGTAGTGTGCCGGCTCCCAAGTCCTCCCTTGTTGAAAGTCGCAGCTCAAAGAACTGACTGTCCGACTAGCAAGAGAGAAGACAGAAAGGACGCCCACACGAAAAACGGCTAAGGAACAACCAACCTATATAGCGAAAAGACGGCCTCCATATATGCCTGCCGGCTGTCACAGCAGCCGGCTGGCCGGCTTCCTAAAAAACTTAGCTTAAGTCCGGGAAAGCTAAAAGTACTTCCCCCTCCCCAATCGGCCAGGCACTCCCCGGCTACAGATTGCAGAGCAACTGTTTGACTAGGGAGGCGGCAACCAAGGGAGGGCGGCAAAGGAAAAAAGCAGAAGGACAAAAAGCAAAAGTACAAGGAAAGACCGATTGCATAAACTTATATACATAAAGCCGCCCACAGGCCGGCAACGGACTTAAGTTCGAATACACCCAGTGGGTGGAATTGTGCAGACTTAACCAAACATTGTTCAAAAGTAACAAGACAGGAAAACAAAGAAAGAAGACTAAGGCGCGACTTGGAGGCCGAGCTGGTCGGTGAAGGCAGCTCGCCGGCTAAAGGAGTGGCCGCCTAGCTGGCCCTGGCTTGACCGCCTCCCGCAGCAGGAGACGCACTCGCACGCGACGTAGTGCTGGAGGCGCGGTCAGGCTGGCCGGCTACTCCACCAGCCGGCTCGGCGTCTTCACCTTCCTCCTCCTCCTCTTCGCCCTCGTCGCTGGAGTCGATCTCCTCCGCCGAGTCCTCGCCGTACGCCGGGTCCAGCCCGAACCAATCTTCCGGCTGGGCGACTCCATTGTCGTCCACCTCGGGGGCGAAGACGTTGGTGTCGGTGTAGTCCGCGATCGCTGAAGCTCGCCGAATGATGGCCGGCCGTGCCGGTTCCAGCTCCGTGTCGGCTTGCTGCCGCCAGGTCGACAGCTGGTCCAAGTTCAGGCCGGGATACCAGGCCTTGACGAACTCCAGCGCCCGCCTGGCGCCGGAGCGAGCCGCTGACGCCTTCCAAGCCTCAAAGCGGCCGACGGCCACCTCCAGCCAGTCGGCGGTCCGACTGGGGGTGCGAGGGATCACCTGGCCGGGCCAGAGGGCAGCCAAGACTGCCGACCCGGCACGCAGAAGCCGGCGGAGCAGCCTGTGAGCCGGCTGGATGCGAGCCTGGATCGCCAGGAGCTGCTCCTCCAGCGAGCGGCCGGCGGTTGGCGAGATCTCGAAGCCGGCTTGCCTCTTCGCCTGGCGACGAGCTTCGATGGCCTGGTTGGCGGCAGTGGAATAGCCGGGGAAGTACTCTGCGCAAAGAAGAAAAGAAAAGAAGAACACCAAAATCAGAAAAACAAGCCGAAGTGGCAGATGGCAAGAAAGGATGAAGGGATAGACGACTTACCGTCAACCAGATCCTCGATCTGGCCATAGCCGGAGACCAGAGTCTGCCTGGCCTCTGCCCAGCCGGCCGCCTCCGTCTCGAACTCGGCCTGGAGGGTGGCTTCGCGATCCTGCGCAGCCTTCAGCGCCGCCTGGTGGCTTTCCTCCTGGTCGGCCAGCTTCTTGACCAGGCGGTCGCGCTCCTGCACCAAGGCGGCGAGCTCCGCGTCCTTGGCACGAAGAGCAGTCTGGGACTCCCCCAGCTGTGCCCTCAGACTAGCGTTGGCCGCTGCGGAGATAGAAGAAGAAGAAGAACGATGAGAAATCATCAAGGAAGATCCGAGCCGACTGGTCAGCAGTCGGCCCGAATCTCGAGGACTACACCCAGTGGGTGCGCTGACGCGCCCCCACATGAGATAAAGATCAAAGTCACATACCTCGGCTCTCAGTGAGATCGGCGGTCTTCTGAGTCAGCTCCCGAGCCTGGGAGTTGAAGGCGGCCACTCGGAGGTTGTGGTAGTCCTGCAAGACGGACAGAAGACCGAAGTGAGAACAAAGCAGCAAAAACAAAATCTCCAAGAAGTTCCAAGCCGCCTGCTCAGCAGCCGACTCGGAACTCGGGGACTACACCCAGTGGGTGCGCTGACGCGCCCCCACATGAGATAAAGATCAAAGTCACATACCTCGGCTCTCAGTGAGATCGGCGGTCTTCTGAGTCAGCTCCCGAGCCTGGGAGTTGAAGGCGGCCACTCGGAGGTTGTGGTAGTCCTGCAAGACGGACAGAAGACCGAAGTGAGAACAAAGCAGCAAAAACAAAATCTCCAAGAAGTTCCAAGCCGCCTGCTCAGCAGCCGACTCGGAACTCGGGGACTACACCCAGTGGGTGCGCTGACGCGCCCCCACGAGAGAAATCAAGATCAAGAAAGAACGAAATGAGAATACTAACCCGAATGGCTGCCCGCGTGGCGAGGAATTCGTCGGTGAACTGCCTCAGCGCCGCGGCTTGGCTTTGCAGCCGGGTCCGGACGTCTTGTGCAGCGACGTTCACCACCGCTGTCCCTCCGCCCGGCGTCCACCCCGAGGTAGCGCTGGCAGCCTCCGCGTCTCGGGCCGACGAGCTGGAGCCCACGGCCGGCTGAGGCTCCGACGCAGCCTTCTGCGGTTCAGCCGCGGCCTTCCCCGCACGCCGGCTTGGCGGAACCCGGACCGCCACCTCAGCCCCCACGGCCGGCTCGCCCCCCGCTGACTGTGCGGGCGCAGGCTCAGGCTGGTGGCCTTGGGTCGTCCTAGTCGGAGGAGTCGGCCCCGGCGCCTCCCCCAAGATGACGACGTCGTCGCCGCTTCCTCCCAGTCCCGGCTGGGAACCGCTGGCTCCCCCCGGCGAGGGATCCACGTCCCCGAGCGCCATGGTGCGCAGGGGGGTGACCACCAAGGCCTCCCCTGCCGCCGCTTCGGCCTCGGCCTCTGCCTGGGCCTTGGCAGCGCCCTCGGCGAGCGCCTTCGCCGCCTCCTCCTCCCGAGCTGCCTGGGCGGCGGCTGCCCTCCGTGCCTCCGCCTCCCGCGCCTCCCACGCGTTCCTTTCCGTCGCCTCCAGGAGGGCGGCGCGGGGATCTACGCGGCGGATGGTGCTCCCAGAGCCCCCTGGCGACTCGATGACGGAGCCGGCGTCCGCCCGCTCAAGTGATAGCGGAGCTCTGACCATTGAAAAAGAAGACGAAGACTCAAGAACCATCAAAGGAAAGAAAGAAGGACAGTACAAAGAAAGAGAGAACTTACGCCGACACAGTCTGCGGCTGCTTCACCACTTTGCGGAAACGAGCCGCCTTCGCAGCCGCCTCTTCCCGCCTGGTGGCCGCCGCCCCACCCCTGGGCTTCTTCGTCCGGCTACCGAACATGCCCTGGGTGGCGCGACGTTTCTGGCCTCTACCCCGAACAGGCTGCGCGCCGGAGGAGCCCGCGCCGCGTCCGGATGCCGGCTGGCGATGCGGGACGGCTTCGGCTTCGTCCTCGTCCGGCCAGTCCTCGAAGGTAGCGGTGAACCCGGAGCCGCCTGCTTCGCCGCTGGCTTGGCCTCCAGCCGGCTCGGCGGCGTCCTCCATATGGACCGCCCCCAGGTCGGGGTCCTCCTGGTCGTGCTCGGTCCGGTCGGGGACGAAGCGGCGCTCCACGTCCGCTCCGCCGGCCGGACGAAGCAGAGGATTCTGTCAAAAAGAGCGAGCCGACTGAGTTAGAGTCGGCCCAGAGGAACTCGGCGACAAAGCTGAGAGAGAGAAAGAGAAAAAGAGAAGGGGAGCGTACCGTAGGCGGAGGATTGGTGCGGCTGTATGGCTCCTTGCCGAATTGCCAGTCGTCGGAAAGCTGACAGTTGGCGAGGTAGTTCACCATGTCGGCGGCGTCGGGCTGCGGCATCTCCTTGGTGCACATCCGGCTCGGATCGAGCTGGCCGCTCATCTGACAGATCAGATGAGGCCGGCTCTGGAGCGGGAGGACCCGGCGCGTGACGAACGCGGCCAGAAGGTCGGGCCCCGTCAGGCCCTCCGACTGGACCATCACCCGCAGGCGGGCGATGGCGGCGTTTCCTCCCTGCGACAGCGTTACCGCCCGGAAGGACCACTGGGGCAGCCTCCCCGCCGGTGGCCCGGCTACGTAAGCCGGCAGGTTGATGTAGTCGCCCTGTGGAGCGATGTTCCGCACGTAGAAGTATGAATTCTGCCACTTCTTCACCGATTGGATCAGCGTGATGACGGGGAAGGGGTTGTCGGCGCCCGATCTCCGCGACGCAATGAAGGCGCCAGTGTGGGCCGGCACGCCCTTGCTGCGTGTACCCAGCTTCAACTGGAAGAACTCCCCCCGAGCTCGAGGGTGGGGAGGACACCGAGATAGCCCTCGCACAGGGTGACGAAGGCCGACAGCAGCACCACCGCGTTGGGGGTGAGGTGGTGCGGCTGGAGCTGATAAAAGTCCAGCCAGGAGCGGAAGAAGGCGCTCACTCGCAGGCCGAAGCCGCGCAGGAAGTGCGAGCGGAAGACCACCCGCTCGCCATCCCGCGGCGCCGGCCTGATTTCCTTCTCCGGCGCGAGGCGGACCTCCACTTTGTCCGCGCTGGGCAGACGCCGGGTGTCGCGGAGGAAGTCGATGTGGTCGTTGTGGACGATGGAGCCATCCCAATCCCCGCCAAGCTGCTCTACGTGGGGAGGCATAGCGGAAGCTAGCACGGCGGCGGAGGAGCGTGTGAGGGAAGAGCGCGGCGGCGAGGCGCTGTCGCAAGAACGAGCAAGGCGAGAAGACAAAGGGAGTAGGAGGAGCGTGCGAGGGTCTGCCGCCCTCCACCTCCCCCTACTTATAGCCTCGCGCGGCCGAAGAGGCCGGACGTGGGGGGGGACGTGGGATTAACTGCGCCCACTCCCCCCCACGTCTCACGTTTATTACGCATAAGTACGAGCCGAAACTGCCGCACGGAACGTGCGGGCGGTTTCGGGATACAAAGGATCCGCGCCTGGGCCGGGGCGCGGATGTGGCGGGCCCCCTCCCTGCGGTGACGTCCCGTCACGCGCGTGGGCTGGCAGGCTTTCCGGCCACGTGGCACGTCAACGGCCCGAGGCCGGCCCGCGGCCCGGTGCACGAGCCTGCGGGTTCCCGCCCCCCGACTCCAGAAGAATTCGACTAAAGGTGGCGCGCCTGCACCAAGGCCGGCTCCCAGCTGCCGGCTTGTCACGATAGGAAGCTGATCGAGCTTCTCGAACCCCACTCCACCTCGAAGCCCAATCAGCTTCGGGGACTACTGTCGGAGTAAATGGCCACGGGTAGCCTAACCGACTACCCCTGGCTCTTCAGAAAATTTATCAGGCCTTTTGGGCCTTCAGACACTCCAAGCATTTGGGCCGCCTTCCCCGGACAGCTACCCCTAAAAGCCGACTCCCGGAAGGCGACCCAGCCTCACCGACTCCAAGAAGCCGGCCAAGAAGGACGCCGACTCCTAGAAGCCGGCCAAGACCACAACCACTCCTACATAACGACGACCTGACGGGGCATGGCCACAGTGCGGCCCACGACCCCCGAAGCCCGAGGCGGGCATGGCTACAGGAGGCCGTACGGGAGGGATGTCTCCCGTGCGGCCCGGCACTGTAGCCACGCCAGCTACGACGTCATCCACGACCCCCTCCTGTACGGCCCAAGGACTGCGGGCCCCTTTAGCCAGAGAGAAGCGTGAAGGCGGCCCGGCTCTTCCTAGTCGGCCAAGAGTATAGCCGGCCTCCAGAAGCCGGCCACTCCCTTCCTCGAAGCAGGAGCCCCATTAAGAAGACAAGATGAGGTGAGGCTGCAGTGATAGCCCCCGAGGCGGCCCACTGTAGCCACGCTCACCTCGACAAAGCCCTCATCATCAGAGGCGCGGCTACAGTAAGCAGCCGCCGACAAAACCCTAGGCGGTGGGACCGGCCTGTCGACCAAGTAGCCGGCAGCCGGCGGGACCCACCAGCCGGCGGAGAAGCCGGCGAGTGTAGACACTGACGGCTGGGACCAGATCCCAGTCGGATTACCATTGTACCCCCGGGGGGTAGGCCTATATAAACCCCCCGGAGCGCCCATGCAAAGGGTTCGCACCTCTGCATGTTTGGCTTCCAAGCATAGCACACACACACACACTCCATAGATAGAGAGAAGCAAGAGCTAGCCTTGTTCTTCTTCTCCCTTGATCCCAACAGCTCTAGGAGCGATTGTAGCTACCCTTTATCGATCTAGTGATCATGCGGAGACCCCGCAGAGCAGGACTAGGGGTGTTATCTCCTCGGAGAGCCCCGAACCTGGGTAAGATTCGCCGGCGTGCATGTCTTCGCCTCATCCCGTTTCCAGGCACCGGCGACGTTTTATTGGCTCCCACAATGATAAGCCATCCCTTGGCATATGTCGCACCAACCACCCGACACATTTGCAAACCATACTTAAATTATGGGGGCACCAATCTTTGCTCTGATTTTGTACATAATAGCATATGTAGTCGTGTACAAAATAGATTCAACTTTAGCTCCTCCATTCCAAAATAATCGTAGTTATAGGATTTTCAAGTGTCAAAATTTCAAAAAGAAGCGGATAATTTAATGAGGTTTTCAAACATACAAGGTCAAATATAACGTTGTCTATTTAGGTCAATCCTCATAGTTCAAGAGTACTCTAAACGTGAATGCTTGTGTTTCAAAATTTCGAACGAAGCGCCAAAACAGCCTCTACTCGCCCGAAACCACGTGAGACCAATGTTTGGTAGTACAAGGAAATTACTTTTCTAATAACTCCGACCCGTGAAACCTACCGGCCCGACGTCCAAAGGTCTAAACCGGGGTAGGTTTGTAGCTTCATCTAGACGCCACGCAACCGCATCCGAAAAACATTCATACACAATGGCCGCCTAAGCACACATGCGCGCGGCCGAAATCGCTCCCGCCCACTATTTGGGACACCTGGGATTACCATCCTACCCCCGACCCGCAGTAGGTCCGAAATTTAAGAGGGGGGCAAAGTTTGTACTTTCCCCAAATTTCAAGCAAGCGCGTCCCATCTTCTGTTCAAAAAAGCCAAAAACAAGCGCGTCCCAGACCGAAGCATGGTTCCCCCACCCGTCCGATTCCCCATTCGTACTCCGTGGGCGCCAAAACTACCTCTCCAGAAGCCGCAAAACCCAGGCGTCCTCCGTCCGCCACCCCATCCCACCCATCAACCGCCGCCCTCCTCCATCACGCCGGAGCCGATACCCCGACGTCGTCGTCCACCGCAACCTCAACCGCAACGCCCTCCACGGCTAGTAGTTGAAGCCGAGGCCGAGCCGTCCGTACCCAAGCCAGTTCAACCACGCCGTCCTGCGCCTCACCGCTGCCGCTCCAACTTCGCCACCCTCCACCACACCGGAGCTGTTCCTGCTACGCCGTCCTTCGCCGCCTCGGATCTGCTTCCCCTCCACCGACATACGGCCACAGCAACACAGTCAACAATTTGGCCATGGGTTCGTCCAAGCCTGCACCCTCCAGAACATCGGTTTCCCCGTTAAAAAGAAGATGATCGGCGCGACATGGGAGGTGACCACACCGGCAACCGAAAAAGGTACTCCTCTTCCCTTATTCGTGCAAATCTTACGTCTCTGCTTGCACGGTATTCATCCCACAGAAGACACTAGTTGACCGCTTCTTCTTGATACTAGATGCTCCTAGTAACTCGCGATGCACAAGGTTTCTCCTCATATACTATTTCACCTTAGCTAGAGGTCCGTCGCCCCCTGAATTTCAATTTCTGGCCAGTTGATTCCCAATTAACGGAAGCATTCCCCGGCGTAACAGGTGCTAGTACGCCTATTATGCCAGGGAAGCAGCGCCTTGGTGTTTATCTTAGGGGCGTGTGCGGCCTAGAGCTACTGGCGCCCGATCTGGAGGTCGGCCGGGATTAAAAGGATGGCCTGGGGGCGCTGCCAAGCACGGCGGTGGTGTGAGGTCGATGGGAGGGCGGGGCGGCGGAGGCAGGGGTCTGGGCCGGTGGTCGCTGGCGGTTCGAGAAAGATCGTCAACAGTGACTGGCGGGAGGTAGACGA
Source organism: Triticum aestivum (assembly GCF_018294505.1). Lineage (NCBI taxonomy): Eukaryota > Viridiplantae > Streptophyta > Magnoliopsida > Poales > Poaceae > Triticum > Triticum aestivum. Next base: position 68,685,212 of record NC_057805.1, read on the forward strand.
AGGCCATCTGGCCATTCCTTATAGATCGGACGGTTCATTAAAAAAATAGACTGACCTATTTATTTTCAGTCGACTGTTATCTTAGATATGACCACATGTGGTGGTGTAATGGAGGAGTACCTGCATTTCCTGTGCTCATATATTACAAAATCATACGGAGTAGAATCTAATTTTGTTTTCCATGCAATGTTGTAGAGCTATCATATGTCTCCTGTCATTTATTTTTCAGCCACCTGCTATCTGCTACTTTTATAGTGCACTAGTTCTGCACACACACTTCATCCTTACTCTCACTATTGTGTTTTTATGCAAGGGTATTTCAGACTCTGCTGCCATGAGAGAAGCCAAAAAGAAAAGAGAGAAGTCGCTCCAGCTTCGTATGCGGGTAGGCAAGACACGTTACAGCGCTATAAAGGGTGCAGTGTCAGCAGATGGAGACGGTAAACGTAGCTCTGGAGTTGATGACCTCGCTCGCAATGAACCACCATCCCAGGTGCTTGCTTTAACTTCGCAGTGTCATATGTGGTTGCATGTTCCATATGGTGTCTAGCTTGTATTCGAAAGGCCGAAGTCGGTAAGATAAGGAAAGATATTGTTTTTACATGAACCACCATCCCGTGAGCACCAGAAGACAAATAGCTAGTCAGGGCACTGGCCGAGCCAGTGACAAGCCCAGCAAAGATAGGCATCACCTGGAAGCCAACTAAAAAGCTGCGATGGTGGCGAAGCAGCCCGCCTCCCACCAGGCTCTCAGGTCCTAGATGATCATGCTCACCACTCCAGCCGGATGTCTAGCTTGTATTGCTTCCAATTTGGTTAAATTACATCTGCTTAGCTTACACATTATACCTTTGAATATGACATGCCTTTCTGTTTTTGGTACATACTAGTACATCTGTGTATTAACCATGTTCTTACATCAAACTAATGTTCTTGTGTATCCCTCATCAATCACTTATGACGAGGCAGGCAGGCAAGGGGACTACTCCTCATTTAAAGAATGCAGCGTCAGCCTCCCGACATGATTCTCAAGAAACAGAAATGCTAGATGAAGATAGTGAACGTAGCTCTGTAGTTGATTATAGCATTTCCCCTACACTAGCATCGCAGGTGCTTGCTCTAACTTGGCAGCGTGATATGTGGTTGCATGTTGCATATGGTGTCTAGATTCTAATTCTGCCAATCTGGTTAAACTGCATGTGCTAGTCTGCTTAGCTTATACATTATACCTATTAATGTGACATGCCTTCCTGTATTTAGTACATAGTACATCTGTCTATTAAGCATGTCCTTACATAAAACTATTGTTTTTTTTTGTATCCCGCATCAATCAACACGACGAGACACCTTTAGTATATGCAGTGCGATATTAGTTGCATCTTTCATATGATTTATAGCATGCGCTGCTTCTAATTTGTTGAAATTCCATTTATGATGGGACGCTTTTAACTTGGCAGAGTCATATTGGTTGCATCTTTCATGTGGTGTTTAGCTTGCATTGCTTCTTATTTGCTGGAATGGTTTCTTCTTAGTTTACACAAACAGTTGTGAACATGCCATGTCGTCTTGTTTTTCGTACATATTCCATCATGGTATCATGTGTTTGCCTTACATCAAAGTAGTGATTGTTAGTATCATGCATGAATAAGTTCTGAAGAGAGAATTTTATTGCTTTTTCTTGTCGGTTTTACTTGACAATTCAAAATCAATAAAGCGGAAGGAAGTTAGCAAGGCGGCGGATAAAGGTGCTCCTTCCGAACGGAGGGCCTCTACAGTTTCTACTCCTCCACACCCCCAAGATGGTTTCCAAGACAACACATGCATAGACACTCAACAAAGATGTGTTTATGATGAGCACGTCTCCCCTAGTGCAGCATCACCGGTGCTCCCTCTAACTTGGCGCTGTTATATGTGGTTGCATGTTATGTGTGATGTCTAGCTTGTATTGCTTCTAATTTTGTTGAATTCCATCTGCTTACTTTACACATTATACTTGAATAAGACACGTGTTCCTGTTTCTAGAACATACAATATCTGTCTATCACACCATGTTCTTACATCAAATTACTACTGTTCTGTAACCTGCAACAATCACTTATCATAAGACACGTTTGACTTCGGAGTGTGATATAGGTTACATCTCACATTCTTTTCTAGCTTGTACTACTAATTTGTTGAAATGGCACTTATGACGAGACAGTTTTAACTTGGTAGAGTGATATTCGTTGCATCTTTCATATGGTGTCTAGCTTTCATTGCTTCTAATTTGTTGAAATGCCTTCTCCTTAGTTTACACATCATAAGCTGTGAATATGCAATGCTGTGAATATGCAATGGCACTAATGACGAGAGACCTCTAACATGGTAGTGTGATGTTGTTTGCATCTTGCATATGATTTATTTCTTGTACTGCTTCACATTTTTTTAAATGCCATTTATGATGAGACACTGTTAACTTGGCAGAGCGATATTTGTAGCATCTTTCATATGGTGTCTACCTTCCATTGCATTGCTTCTAATTTGGTGAAATGTCTTCTTCTTAGTTTACACATCATAGTTCTGGTTATCTCTTCCGTCCTGTTTTTCATACATATTACATCCTCCTATCATGTGGTTGTCTAACATCAAAGTTTAGTTCGTCTGCATCACGCATCAATTTGTTCTGAAGAACTAAATTGTTATTCATTTTTCTTATCGGCTTCACTTAACATGGCACAGAGAAAGAGGAAGAAACACAGAATGGCAGGGAATGAGAAGCGGATGAATCCTGCAGATTCTGCTCGTACTGATGGTGCAATAGAAGGTCAAAGTCCAGCGGAAAATTCTACAAACACGGCATCCCATGCTACACGAGTTGCAAAAAAAGCCAAACAGAAACAAATAGCTGCCACCAAACAAGCAGAGACAGCCCTAGTTCTTGCAACACCTACCACAGTACTACCAGCTGCACGACTTACTCGTGCGTCAACTGAGCTAGCAGCACGTTCCCAAGCTCCCTTGCCACCTGACACTACTTCCCAAGCACTCTTGACACAAGACGAGTTGGCAATATCAGATGAACCTTGTGAGCTTCAATAGCAAGAAGGTAGTTGCTGGAGTCAAGTTACAGTTGCATGCTTCTTTATATGTAGTCTCACAGTTTGATGTACACTAACACTTCCTATGTTCGTTGTTGGACTAGCACCTAGGCGCAAGAGGAAACAAACATCAGGGATAATGCTCGATAGGTTAACTAAATCTAGAGGAGGAAGAATGGAGATCCGTTTTGAGGCAGGTTTAAAAAGGCCACGTGATGCTACAGAGTCAGCCAAGTTAGTATCAGAGGCAGCGGTTGCCGTTAGGTGTCATGTACGTACCCTCCCAACATGGATTCAGTACAGGAATGACAAAGACGAAACCCAGTTCAACACCTTCCTCGACCATTTATCTGTAAGTATGGTTATGTATGGAAACTAGTAATATCGTCTTGTTCTGTCCCATACTTTCTAGGTTGCTGATAATGAGACTCCCATAATTTTCAACAGATGAGGTTCAAGTTGGATAGCCAAGATGATGCAACCAGACAAGCTTGCACCCATGTTTTCAAGTCTGCTCTGCGACAGTATCGGTATAACTTGAGGAAAACTCACTTTGAAGGCAAGGCTAACAGTGAACTTTCCCAAACATCTCCAGTGGAAAATATATCGGATGAAGACTGGAGGGGCCTTGTTAAACACTGGTCTGATCCGAAGTATCAGGTACATTATATATATGTGATCAGATCACATGTTGAAGTCCTATTTACGCATGTGCCACACAAATCTATCTTCTTGTAGGTGAACTGTTCAAAGAACAAGGCCAACCGTACGAAAGTGAAATTCCAACAGACGACAGGATCTCGTAGCTATATTGCACACTGCGAGGCTCTTGTAATTAGCTGCTGTTTCACTCTTTTCGAGGTACCATATTATCAGATCTATATTGACTTGTTCAAAATGCAGAGGAAAGCCCGCAAGGACCAAAAAGTACCCGAACCAAATGTTGTGGAAATCTTCAAGGACTGTCACACCAGCAAGAAGAAGGGCATGACTACACCAGTCAAAGCCGTTGTTGTAAGTCCTTAATCCTCATGCCTTTTAACTACTACTTACTCTGACTTGTGCCTTGAACTGCATGGTTTGCAGCCAATGTCTATTACTCTTTTCAATTTTATACACAATTGTCTTAGCGTATCATTGCACCTTACAAGGTTTAAAAGAGAGGAGTGATGTTCCTTTGATCTTGACCCGTAATCTAGTTCCGTGCTGGACTTGCCCACACAACGTTACAATTGCCTGTTTGTCTGTTCTCAGTTGTTTTGTGATATGAATGATGTCATACTATGCTTACCGCATTATAAACTTCGTCTCTTTATCCTTAGCCCTCAATACAATGTGAATAAATAGACAATACATTAGTGATGGTACATGGTCATATGTTTGGAACCTGGTTTTATTATGTACTTTGCAATAAAATACAACTAATATTTTACATGGGTTCACCAAAATAAGTTATGTATATAGACCAAAGCTATTTTGTTGGGTTTTGTTGCCTCCTTAATATATTCTGTTCTGGTACTACTGATGTAAAACCTCAACTTTTCAGCGAGCTATGGAAAAATGGTGGAATCGCCACCTTCTGAAGGTGGCGAGGCAACTATAACCGCAATGTCAGCTCTTGCTGCAGTGGGTCAGTACCTGTCCACTAACAGTGCCAAAAGCACGTTCCTGCGTAATACTGGGTTGGTTGTTAAGGCAATATCGTCCAAACTGCCTCATGATCAAGATATGCAAGCTCAAAGCAATGTTGTATCTGCGCTCCAGACACAAGTCCATTCCCTAACAGAGACCCTTTGTGAAACAAGGAGAAACATTGCTCAATGTCGTCAAGATATGCATGGTTTTGAAACCAGACTATCAGACATTTGCTATGTTGTTCAGCAGCCTAGGGGAAATGAAGGCGAGGGTTATGGTGCTCCATCGGACAATACAACAAGAAAATGTAACAGTCAGGTCAAATGAACTAAGCTTCTGAACTTCTGGTGGTGCATTTATCTGCTAGACTGTTAAATTTTATGCCAACCTTCCTTTTGTTATATACTTGTAATTTGTTTTGGTGCGATACAAAATTTATTCTTAACGTGCAGCCACCGGCTGAAGAAAACAACAAGCCATTTTTGTATAGTGTAGGGTGTTCCCTATATTTGCACTGGTGGCGATCTTTGATGCCGAGTGGATGTAATCTGTGCAATCGCCTTAATAGCCTAGCGTTAGTTTCGGCCTTATTTATTTCCTAGTCTTCTTTTTCCCTGGTTTGCTAGTGGCCGCAACTACCATGGGCCATATACAGGCCGTAGGATCCATGGGTCTCCTACGGGCCGTCGATAAATGGGCCTGTAATCGGTGGGCCTCGGACCGTCGGATAAATGGGTCTACATGGGCCGTAATCGGGCGTAATTGGTATCGGCCCAACACGGTAATAGGCCGTTAACAGGCCGTAGGACAGCAAAGGCTTAATTCTGTCATAGGCATAACGGGTCGTTAATGGGCCAGAATATAGGACGGGCTGGAAACGGCGCAACGGGTTAACAGGCCAGAAACGGGCCAACTCTTGCCATGGGCCGAATTTGGCCCATTAGGGTAATAGGCCAGTAACGGGCCGACTCTTGCCATGGGCCGAATTTGGCCCATTAGGGGATCAGGCTAGTAACGGGCCGACTCTTGCCATGGGACGAATTTGTCCCATTAGGGGAACAGGCCAGTAACGGGCCGAAAGTAATTGAGGGCCGAAAAGGAGCCCAAGAACGTATGGGCCGTCAATAGGCCGAAAGCTAACACAGGCTGGAAATGGCCCATGTAAATCACGGGCCGTTGACGAGTATAAAGAAAATTACTGTTCATTATGGGCTAGAGTCACCGTGGGCCTGTAAAGGGCCGAAAGATACGAAGGCCTCATATGGGCCGAAAGACGTCGTGGGCCATACATGGGCCGAAAGTGAAATGGGCTGGTGTTATATTCGACGGCCCACATGACGTTGTTGGGCCGATTTCCTTTAGGGCCTAACGGGCCGTGAGTTAACGGGCCGTAAAATGGGCTATTTGCGATGAGACCGTTAATAGGCATTTCATGGGCCAGCCCGTTAACTTTTGACCAAGTCAAATGGTCCGGCTTTGTAAGCTAAATGGGCCAGTGGTGGGCCGTGGCACGTGTCGACATATCATAGGCGCCTATCTGACCCACTGACGAGCTGACACGTGTTTCATCCGGCCAATAAGAATTTTACACGTGGAAATTTCCCATTGGTCGGGGCTGTTAACGGGTTATTGGATCCAAAACCCGACCCGATAGCTTAACGGTGTTCCGTTACGGTGGATGCCACGCGTCGGTCACCCTTGACGAAAGCACTTCTGTGACGCGCAATTTATCGTCATGGAAGTGGACATTTCCATGATGATAATTTTGGTAATGTCATGGAACACTTCTACGACAGCACAGGTATGACTATCTTGATTCTGTCATAAATTTGTCATGGATGTACATGCATGACAAAAAAACGCGACCTACTGTGACAAACACGTATCATCACGGAAGTGTATTTTTTTGTAGTGCCTTCTGCGGCGTAGAAACAATGGGCCTTATACGGGACGTAGACACAATGGGCCTTCTACGGGCCGTATCATCAATGGGCCGTCTACGGGCCGGATGATCGGTTGGACAAACATGGGCCAATAACAGACCACATTATGGCCGTAAATGGGCTAGAGTTGAAATCGTCCGTTCATGGGCCGACCATAACGGGCCGTCATTAATCGCCATATTTGATGACGCTATGAAAACGGGCCAACGTATTAATGGGCCACAAACGGGCCGACTATAACCACGGGCTGAATTTGGCCCACAGGCAGAAAATGATAGTAATGGGCCGTAAGTAAACGAATGCTGGAAATGAGCCAAAGAATAAATGGGCCCTGAGAAGGCCGAAAGATAACATGGGCTGGAAACGACCCAACGGAATAATGGGCCGTTAATGGGTATAAAGTGATACATTGTTCATTACGGGCCAGTTTCACCACGTGCCGTTAATGGGTATAAAGTGATACACTGTTCATTACGGGCCAGTTTTACCACAGACCGTTAATGGGTATAAAGTGATACACTGTTCATTATGGGCCAGTTTTACCACGGGTCGTTAATGGGCCGAGAGTTACTAAGGGCCTCATATGGGCTGAAGACATCATGGGCCAGAAGTTAAAACGGGCTGGAATTATATTGGACGTCCTAGATGATGATACTGGGCCTAATTCGGATAGGCCGTAAACGGGCCCTGGGTTAGCGGGCTGTAAATGGGCTATATGCGAACAAGCCGTTAACAGGCTTGCCGTGGGCCGGCCTGCCACCTTTTGACCAAGTCAAACAGGCCGGCCTTTTCACAAGAATGGGCCTCTGTTGGGCCGTGCCACGTGTCGACGTATCATAGGCGCTTTGGGCCCAATGAGTGGATGACATCTGTCCCAACGGTGAGCCGACACGTGTTTCCTCCAGCCAATGATGATTTTACACGTGGAAAATCCCCATTGGTCGGGGCTGTTAACGGGTTATCAGATCCAAAACCAGACCCGATAGCTTAACGGCGTTCCGTTATGGTGGATGCCACGTGTCAGTCACCCTTGATGAAAGCACTTCTGTGATGCGCGATTTATCGTCATGGAATTGGACACTTCCATTATGGTAATTTTGGTAATGTCATGGAACACTTCTACGACAGCACAGGTATGACTATCTTGATTCTGTCATAAAATTGTCATGGATGTACATGCATGACAGAAAACGTGAACTACTGTGACAAACACGTATCATCACGGAAGTGTAATTCTTTTTAGTGATCGACCATGCTGCCTAAAGGGGCGTCCCCGGCAAGGGCAACCACCACCGAGCCCACACACATGGAGGAGGAGGAGGCGGACTTGGGTGCTGGTGGCTCCGTCCCGGCAACAAATGTTGGCGGGGAGGGAATTGCTTCTCAGCTTGGCGCGGGTAAGCGGCCTGCCCTCCGTCCCTGTCTTCTTCTTTTGTTTCTCTCTTTTGTCCTGAACCTTGATCTTGGCCTTGTTTCGTTCGTCCTTTTTGGTTTCCAGACCCTCCCTCAATGGACTAGGAGGATATCGACATCGTCATCGAGGAGGTCGCCAAGGACGCCGAGGACAAGGCCGTCAGGATCGCGGCTGAGGAAGCCGCCAAGTCCGCCACTGGGGAGGCCGGCGAGGGGTCTGCCGGGGAGCCCGGCAAGGCCGCTGCCGAGGAGCCCGGCAAGGCCGCTACCGAAGAGGCCGACAAGGCCGCTGTCGAGGAGGCCGCCAAGGCTGCTACCGGGGAGGCCGCCAAGAAGCCTACCGAGGAGGAGGTTGCCAACGACCAGCCTTCCTCCCCCGCAGCCCCGCGCCTCCCAAGTACCTGAAGGTGGGAGATGACTTGTTCGTCCGCCTCCCAGGGATGGCAGACACCAGAGCACCTGCTGAGGGGGAGGTCTTTGATGATGAGGTGCTCACCACCGCCGGGCTCCAGGTTGTTGACGAACCGAGAGCCGGCGGCGACGGTTCCCAGGAGGAGCAGCTTCTTCGAGCCATGGGTGCCAACTTTCAGAAGCTCCAAGCACTCCACCATGCCCGCCAAGACAAAGTGAGATCCAAGATGGCGGCAGTGGACAAGGTGGACGCAGATTTGGAGGAGCGCGTCGCTCAGGCGCAAGTCTGGTTTGCCAAGGCCCGGGATGAATTGAAGGTTGCCCAGGGTGAGCTGGATGAGCACAAGCGAGAGCTCATCCTGAAGCAGGCCGACATCAAGAAGGCCCAGGAGGTGGCGAAGGAGCAGGCCGCCGACGACGAGGCCACTCGACAGCAGCAGCAGGCTCTGCTGAATAGCCAGGAGGAAGAACTCGCTGCCCGTGAGCAAGCACTCGCTGCCACACTCCGCGGCAAGGATGAAGAGATCGGGGAGATCATCGCGTAGCAGACCCAGGAGCTGGACCAGAGGCACAAGGAGGCACTCGATGCTCAGGCCTTAGTCCATGCCGGCAAGGTGAAGGAGCTGGAGCTGGAGCGGGAGGAGCTGAAGAAGAAAATCTCGGCACTGACGGAGGAGAGGGACACGGACAACCGCACTCTGGCCGATGCGCAGGTCGCCATCTCCGACAAGGCCAAGCTGCTCTCCGAGGCCAACGACTCCATCAACGATCTGAAGTTGAAGCTGGAAGGCTTGGAGGGGAAGCTTTCGGAGGCCGGGGCTCGTGAGGAGACCCTGAACAAGGCCCTAGAGGACGAGAAACGGCTGCGGAGGGATGACGCCGCCGAGCACAAGGAGTACGCGAAGAGCGTAAACCTCTGGATCAGCCGCCTCGTCGACGTCGCCAGCAGGATCACCACGAAGTTGTCCGCCATGGGCATGCCGAATGTCAGATACTCCCAGGAGCCAAATGTAAGCCCCAACGCCAGGCTGACCCTGTCCTTCGAGGGCGTCCTCGATGCCCTGGAGCAGCTCCGCTCCAACTGAGCAAGTTGTCTGGACAATGAGTCCCATAAGCTATGCCGGGGCGCCCTGACCAAGGTGCTCACCAAGGTGGCGTTCTGGAACCCCAACCTCGACTTCGTCGACGCGCTTGAGAGATTTCCGGAGGGTGTGGACCTCACGGCGCTCGAGGAGCGTATCGAGCCCATCATCGCTGCGTCGACGGAGTCAAGAGGGTGGAGGGCGAACGCCGAGACTAGGCACCCCGTTTCTCCTTTCCGCCGCGGGTTCATGCCCAAGACAATTTATCTTAAGTTAGAACCGCGGCAATCATTGATGTAATATAACTCTGCAGTACTTTTAAAATGAAGCATGCTATCTTCATGTTCGATCTTTCCTTGTATGTACCCACCCCATGCCTAGTTGGATAGGTTTGTCGACGCGTAAGCCCATGCTATGGCGCTTTGGAGGACGGATCCTTAGCAGCCAGCCGGGGGGCGCTTGCTGCCGGACAAGCCACCATGTTGTTCTCAGCGCAGCCGCTTGAACTGTTGAGCGGACTCGAAACAGAAACAAGGGCGTTGCCAATGGCCGAAGGGTTCCATTGCATACAGGTTTTCCATACAAGGGACAAGATTTCTCGAGGAGGATAACCTTATAAAAAGGAAGAAATTGCTCAAGGTTTTGTGTGACATAGCTTTTCCGTCGCCACGCGGATGGCTGTCGCTGCTGCGGACAACATCGCCTCGCCTAGCTGATGGCACCAGAGCGTGGCTGATCGACGTCGCCTTCTTCTCTCGAGACATCACGACGAAGGAGTCGATGAACTGGCTTCAGAACCGGATTTTCATAGCTTGCTTCCCCTACCTGGCGCGCCAAAGATGTCGAGGTTCAAGAACGACACCTATGGGATCACAGGGAATCCCTACTACGGTTGCCGAGGCGCGGGGCTGTAAAAAGAGCGGGTTTAGAAGATCACAGGGAATCCCTACTACGCATAGGTCGTCCCCGGCAAGGCTCTTGCCAGGGGAAACTGACGGATTATGGGTTCCGGCAAAACCCTCAAGGTTCGAACATTGGGGTGCGCGCGAAGATTTCCTCCCTACCGATCCACGTCCAAACTAGCTAAGATCTCAAGAATGAACTCGACGAACTCACAACACAAAAGACGCAAGATTTATACTGGTTCGGGCCACCGTTGTGGTGTAATACCCTACTCCAGTGTGGTGGTGGTGGATTGCCTCTTGGGCTGATGATGAACAGTACAAGGGGAAGAACAGCCTCCTGAGGTCGAGGTGTTCTTGCACTCGGTGTGTGGCTAAGGATTGGCTCTCGATCAGATTGACACCTACTGTGGTGGCTAGTTCTACTTATATAGGCCCTGGTCCTCTCCCCAAATATTGAGTGGGAAGGGAGCCAACAAAGGCCAATTTGAAAGGGGACATCTAGTACAGCTTATCCTGACAAAAGCGGTCTTCGCCTGCAAAAGGCTCTGGTGGTGACGCCGTCTTGGGCTCCATGGTGACCTCCGTCTTGCCGTCCTGCTAGTCTTGGTCTCATTGCACTGATATGGAAACCTTTGCTTGATGCCTCGGTACTCTGCACCTGCGCTTGCCCCCTTTAGCACCAAAGAGGAAACAAGGACGCTGCGCGCGCTGGTGCCAGCCTGGCGCCCGCCTGATCTTGATCGTCATGGCTCACGTCACGAGAACCTCGTGAGGTTTGCCCTGCCTTGATCTCTCCGCTCCTCGCAAGGCAACCTGGTGAGGCCGCTCCTGAGGAGGTCTTGTGTCGTCTGCCTCGCGAGGCTTGGCCCCTCGCAAGGTTCTGGAATGCCTTGTTGATGAAGATGGGTCGTACAGGCCCGCTAGTACAGCCACGCCGCGGGCTGCAGGCAGGCAAGTCTGGGGACCCCCGTTCCCAGAACACCGATGGAAACCCACCTTGCCCCTTCACTCTTCGTGCCTCTGGTCCCAGCGGAGCTCTGATAACCTTGTCCTTGCTTCCTCTGCCCCACCAAGCATGGCCGCAGGTGTGGCTACAACTGCCCGTGCACAAGTAAAGGGGTACAGAAGGTCCCTACTTTTGTATACCGACAATGATTGTGTCAAACTAAGAATTAAAGACTCATGACGACCCACAAGTATAGGGGATCAATTGTAGCTCTTTTCGATAAGTAAGAGTGTCGAACCAAACAAGGAGCAGTAGGAAATGACAAGTGGTTTTCAGCAAGGTAATGTCTGCAAGTGCTGAAATTGTAAGTAGTGGAGTAGTTTGATAGCAAGATAATTTGTAACGAGCAAGTAACGGTAGTAGTAACAAAAGTGCAGCAAGGTAGCCCAATCCTTTTGAGGCAAAGGACAGGCCAAAACGGTCTCTTATGATAAGCAAAGCGTTCTTGAGGGTACATGGGAATTTCATCTAGTCACTGATACATCTCCAACGTATCTATAATTTTTTATTGTTCCATGCTATTTTATTATCAATCTTGGATGATTATAATCATTCTATAGTCATTTTATATCATTTTTTGGTACTAACCAATTGACATAGTGCCAAGTGCCAGTTGCAGTTTTTTTCCATGTTTTTACATCGCAGGAAATCAATATCAAACGGAGTCCAAATGCCACGAAACTCCATGATGATTTTTTATGGGCCAGAAGAAAGGCAATGGGCCCTGGTTGCACCTGGGGGTGCCCCGAGGGGGGAACAACCCACCAGGGCATGTCAGGAGGCCCATGTGTGCCCTGGTGGGTTGTGCCCACCTCGGGTGCCCCCCGGACCGCCTCTTTGCTCTATAAATACCCAAATATTCTAGAAACCCTAGGGGGCGTCAAAATATTCATCCAGCCGCCGCAGAGTCCAGAACCACCAGATCCAATCTAGACACCATCTCGGATGGGGTTCACCACCTCCATTGGTGCCTCTCGGATGATGCGTGAGTACTTCTTTGTAGACCCTCGGGTCCGTAGTTAGTAGCTAGATGGCTTTCTCTCTCTCTCTCTCTCTCTCTCTCTCTCTCTCTCTCTCTCTCGCTGATTCTCAATACTATGGTCTCTTCGAGATCCATGTGATGTAACTCTTTTGCGGTGTGTTTGTTGGGATCTGATGAACTTTGAATTTATGATCAGTCATATCTTTTTATATCCATGAAAGTTATTTGAGTTTCTTTGATCTCTTATATGCACGATCTCTTATAGCCTCGTATTTCTTCTCCGATATTTGGGTTTTGTTTGGCCAACTTGATCTATTTATCTTGGAATGGGAAGAGGTGCCCGGTAGTGGGTTCGATCTTACGGTGCTTGATCCTAGTGACAGAAGGGGAACCGACACGTATGTATCGTTGCCACTGAGGATAAAAAGACGAGATCTATATCTACAGCCATATAGATAAACGGATCTTGTCTACATCATGTCATCGTTCTTATTGCATTACTCCGTTTTTCCATGAACTTAATACACTAGATGCATGCTGGATAGCGGTCGATGTGTGGAGTAATAGTAGTAGATGCAGGCAGGAGTCGGTCTACTAATCTTGGACGTGATGCCTATGTAATGATCATTGCCTGGATATCTTCATAATTATTGTATGTTCTATCAATTTCCCAACAGTAATTTGTTTGCCCACCGTTTGCTATTTTTCTCGAGAGAAACCACTAGTGAAACCTACGGCCCCCGGGTCTTCTTCTTCAAATATTTGCCTTGCGATCTACTTTTCCTTTGCTTTTTTATTCAGATCTATTAAACCCAAAAACACAAAAAATATGTTGCTGCACTTTATTTTATTTGCGATCCATTATTTCAATCTATTACAATTTTCTCTCGTCTCCGTGCCAATTTCTGGTGCCATACCCGAAAGGGATTGACAACCCCTTTAACACGTCGGGTTGCGAGTGGCTGTTATTTGTGTGCAGGGGCTGTTTACGTTTTGTTACTTGGTTCTCCTACTGGTTCGATAGCTTGGTTTCATTACTGAGGGAAATACCTACCATTGTTGTGGTACATCATCCTCTCCTCTTGGGGGAACCACCGACGTAGTCTTGCCAAACATCATCAAGGGAATTTCTGGTGCCGTTGCTGGGGAGGATCTTCAAACCAGGTTCCTAATCACAAATCACATCTCCTCACAATTTACATTATTTGCCATTTGCCTCTCATTTTCCTCTCCCCCACTTCACCAAAATTTGCCGTTTTATTCGCCTCTCTTTTTCTGTTCGCCGCTTTCTGATCATATCTATCCTTTGCTTGCAATCATGAGTGATTTCGGTATGGCACCAACAGATGATGGCCTGACTCCTAAGATTGGACGTACAGGCAATCTGGATGCTAAAACTTTTATCTTAGGGCAAGGGAACGTTATGGGAAAAGAACGTATCCAAGAATTTTTCAATTGTGTTGGGAATCTAAGTCTTGATGATGCTCCTATACTTAAAACTACTAGATCTTATGCGGATGCTATTTCAGCACTAGTTCTGAAACTCGCACTCATCCTGCCTTGCAAAGATTTTTTTTTAGCTTCCCAAAATAAAGAATCCTAGAGCCAAAAAGTTGGCCACTCTCGTTCTCATGAACGAGTTTGACTACATAATCCGGGAAGCTAGGGAAATCTTTGACTTTTATGGTATGAATCGTGAAAAACCCGTGATTGATGAAATTCTTTACAATAGTGACTATGCACTAAGGCATTTGCTAGGAGAATCTTAAAAAGGAGGTCCCCATTCTAGATATAATCCAACAAGTTTTTAATAATGTTAATCAACACTATTCTTGGATTGTAGCGGGAAATCAAAGGGGTTATGATGAAAATCAACTAAGGAATGCTAAAGTTTCTATGGATAATATGTTTTATGTTGTGTTTACAAAACCTCCTGATAAAAATACCCCCAAGAAAATTAAGAAGAACAAAGATGACAAAACTTAGATCCTTGCTGTATGCCTACCTAAGGGCGTAAAACTATAGTGCTTGTTGGGAGGCAGCCGAGTGAATAAAATTTATTTTTGATTTTTGCTTTCTGTTCTTGAGTATTAAAACAATTATGCTACTGTTATGATTGTGTTTTTTGTGTTTCATTTAGTGTTTGTGCCAAGTAGAACCAATAGGATCTTCTTGGGTGATAGTTGTTTGATCTTGCTGAAAAAGACAGAAACTTTGTGCTCACGAAAACAATTGTTTAAATTCACCAGAACGTGATAAAATGCTAATTATTTTTGCAGTATATCAATACACAAATTATCCAGGTTGTCCTAGTTTTTCAGAATTTGTGGAGTTCCAGAAGTAATCAAACAAATCAGATTGCTACAGACTGTTCAGTTTTGACAGATTCTGTTTTCTTTGTGTTGTGTGCTTATTTTGATGGCTCTATGGTTTTCTTTGATGAGTTTTTGCCAAAAGTTGGAATATAGTAGATATAATACAAAAACAAGATATGAATTGGTTTGATACTGCACTTATAGTAGTGGTTTATTTTTCTTACACTAACGGATCTCACGAAGATTTTGTTGAGTTTTGTGTGATTGAAGTTTTCAAGTTTTGGGTTATCTTACGATGGATGAAGGAAGGATGTAAGAGCCTAAGCTTGGGGATGCCCCAACATCCCAAGCTATTATTCAAGAATGAGCAACCAACTAAGCTTGGGGATGCCCCCGAGTGGCATCCCCGCTTTCTTCCAACAACTATCGGTATTTTACTCGAGACTATATTTTTATTCGTCACATGATATGTGTTTTGCTTGGAGTGTCTTGTATGATATGTGTCTTTGCTTGTTTTATTTTGTGTTTTAAGTCATCAATCCTTGCTGGACACACCTATTTGAGAGAGCTAAAATTATATCATGATTTGTTAGAATTGCTCTCTATGCTTCACTTAAATCTTTATGATCTAGGACTTGCTCTAGTGCTTAACTTATATCTTTTTGAGCACGGTGTGTTTTGTTATTTTTGAAGAAATGCTATCTTGCTTCACTTAGATTTATTTGAGATTTAGTAAAATTCTGAAGAAATTCTATCTTGCTTCACTTAAATTATTTTGAGAGAAAGAAAATTTGTTATGCTCATGATCTTCACTTATATTTGTTTGAGCTAATGAAAACCAACACATGAAAATTAGTCCCAAAGTGATAGATATCCCAGAAGGATAAAGAAAAAGAAAATGTCATGAAGATCATTGGACAAAATAAACTTGATTCTTAGTAATAGTTTTGAGATATGGTGATGTGATATGTGAGTTATATTGATGAGTAATTGTGCTCTAGTAAGAATATTGGTGTTAAGGTTTGTGATTCCCTATGCATGCATGAAAGTCAATAATCATGCAATGAAAATTATATCCTACTTGTGGTGCATTATTCGGTGTTAATTATGCTTAATGCTTGCTTATGAGATTATTCGTTTCTTGGTTGGTCGCTTCCCAATCTTTTGCTAGCCTTCATTTTGCACTAAGTATGACCTCTACTTGTGTATCCAAAATCCTTTAAACCAGTTTTGCCACATGAGTCCACTATATCTACCTATATGCGGTATTCTTTTGCCGTTCTAAGCAAATTTGCATGTGCCATCTCTAATTTTCAAAATAAACTTCTCTTTTGTGTGTTTGTTTCGCTCGCGGAACGATAACGGGTGGCTGATATTTTCCATTTTGGATGTGTTATTCTCAAGATGAGTGTTTATTCACTTGTCATTGCACGAGAGTAAGGCAAAGGTCTTAGGGATGCCCAGTCCCGAAATGCAAAAAAATATTTACTTTATGTTGTCAAATAATAAATTCCTTGGAAAGTGTTGGTATGGAGGGCACCTGTGGATACGGTTAGCCATGGAAAGTGAAAGAAATGGTGGAAAAAGGAATAACTTTTATTTTCTGTTTGGGAACCACCTATGGCATATCTAGCATGGAAAGTGTTCGGAACTCTAAGTAGTTTTCGTTGGTAGGATAGACACACCTCCCAAAATGTTTTTATCTCTAATTTTTCGCTTTGAGCTCTGGCACCTCTACAAATCCCTACTTCCCTCTGCGAAGGGCCTTTCTTTTACTTTATGCATTTTTTATTTTTTGAAATTTGAATCTCCATCTTCTCTTACAAAAGCACCAACTAGGAGGCAATATGATCATGCTCAAGTATTGGGTGTAGTTAATATTCAAGTGTGTTTCATGAATGGATCAATGTTTGAGCATGATGGGCTAGGGATAACTTATTTTAGCATTGATATTATGAAAAACATGGTTGCTTGTTGATATGCTTGAGTATCTAAATTATTATGTCAAAACTAGATTATTGCTTTGAATCACATAAAAGTCCAAATGTCCATGCTATAAGAAAAGAATATGATTTGACTTGATGAACAGCACTCCACATCAAAAATTCTGTTTTTATCACTTACCTACTCGAGGACGAGTAGGAGTTAATCTTGGGGATGCTGATACGTCTCCGACGTATCTATAATTTTTTATTGTTCCATGCTGTTTTATTATCAATCTTGGATGTTTTATAATCATTTTATAGTCATTTTATATCCTTTTTTGGTACTAACCTATTGACATAGTGCCAAGTGCCAGTTGCTGTTTTTTCCAATTTTTTTACATCATAGGAAATCAATATCAAACGGAGTCCAAATGCCACGAAACTCCAAGATGACCTTTTATGGGCCAGAATAAAGGCAATGGGCCCTGGTTGCACCTGGGGGTGCTCCAAGGGGGGCACAACCCACCAGGGCGTGCCAGGAGGCCCAGGCATGCCTGGGCCTCCTGGCACGCCCTGGTGGGTTGTGCCCACCTTGGGTGCCCCCCGGACCGCCTCTTTGCTCTATAAATACCCAAATATTCCAGAAACCCTAGGGGAGGCATCGAAATATTTATCCAGCCGCCGCAGAGTCCAGAACCACCAGATCCAATCTAGACACCATCTCGGATGGGGTTCACCACCTCCATTGGTGCCTCTCCGATGATGCGTGAGTAGTTCTTTGTAGACCTTCGGGTCCGTAGTTAGTAGCTAGATGGCTTTCTCTCTCTCGCTAATTCTCAATACAATGGTCTCTTGGAGATCCATATGATGTAACTCTTTTGCGGTGTGTTTGTTAAGATCTGATGAACTTTGAGTTTATGATTAGTCATATCTTTTTATATCCATGAAAGTTATTTGAGTTTCTTTGATCTCTTATATGCATGATATCTTATAGCCTCGTATTTCTTCTCCGATATTTGGATTTTGTTTGGCCAACTCTATCTATTTATCTTGCAATGGGAAGAGGTGCCCGGTAGTGGGTTCGATCTTACGGTGCTTGATCCTAGTGACAGAAGGGGAACCGACACGTATGTATCCTTGCCACTGAGGATAAAAAGACGAGATCTATATCTACCGCCATATAGATAAATGGATCTTGTCTACATCATGTCATCGTTCTTATTGCATTACTCCGTTTTTCCATGAACTTAATACACTAGATGCATGCTGGATAGCGGTCGATGTGTGGAGTAATAGTAGTAGATGCAGGCAGGAGTCGGTCTACTAATCTTGGACGTGATGCCTATGTAATGATTATTGCCTGGATAGCATCATAATTATTTGAAGTTCTATCAATTTCCCAACAGTAATTTGTTTACCCACCGTTTGCTATTTTTCTCGCGAGAAGCCCCTAGTGAAACCTACGGCCCCCGGGTCTTCTTCTTCATATATTTGCCTTGCGATCTACTTTTCCTTTGCATTTTTATTTAGATCTATTAAACCCAAAAACACAAAAATATCTTGCTGCACTTTATTTTATTTGCGATCTATTATTTCAATCTATTACAATTTTCTCCTGTCTCCGTGCCAATTTCTGGCGCTGTACCCGAAAGGGATTGACAACCCCTTTAACACGTGGGGTTGCGAGTGGCTGTTATTTGTGTGCAGGGGTTGTTTATGTTTTTTTGCTTGGTTCTCCTACTGGTTCGATACCTTGGTTTCATTACTGAGGGAAATATCTACCGTTGCTGTGCTACATCATCCTCTCCTCTTGGGGGAACCACCGACGTAGTCTTGGCAAACATCATCAGTCACTTTCATCATGTTGGTTCGATTTGTGTTCGCTACTTTGATAATTTGATATGTGGGTAGACCGGTGCTTAGGTGGTGTTCTTACTTGAACACACCTCCTACTTATGATTAACCCTCCCGCAAGCATCCGCAACTACGAGAAAAGTATTAAGAATAAATTCTAACCATAGCATTAAGCTTTTGGATCCAATCAGTCCCTTACGGAAAAGTGCATAAACTGGGGTTTAAGCTTCTGTCACTCTCGCAACCCATCATCTAATTGCTACTTCACAATACATTCCCTTAGGCCCAAATATGGTGAAGTGTCATGTAGTCGACGTTCACATGACCCCACTAAGGGAATCACAACATACGTACTATCAAAATATCGAACACATATCAAGTTCACATGATTACTTGCAACATGATTTCTCCCATGACCTCAAGAACAAAAGTAACTACACACAAATGATAAACATGCTCATGATCAGAGGGGTATTAAATAGCATATTGGATCTGAACATATAATTTTCCACCAAATAAACCATATAGTAATCAACTACAAGATGTTATCAACACTACTAGTCACCCACAAGCACCACTCTATAGTTCCGGTAACAAGATTGAACATAAGAGATGAACTAGGGTTTTAGATGAGATGGTGCTGTTGAAGATGTTGATGGATATTGCCCTCCCCAAGATGGGAGAGTTGTTGGTGATGATGATGACGATGATTTCCCCCTCCGGGAGGGAAGTTCCCCCGGCGAAATCGCTCCACCGGAGGGAAAAAGTGCTCCTGCCCAAGTTCCACCTCGAGGCGGCGGCGCTCCATCCCGAAAGTCCTCTCCTTATTTTTTCTAGGTCAAAAGGACCTATATACCAGAAGATGGGCACCGGAGGTGGGCCTGGCGCGCCCAGGTGGGTTGTGCCCACCTGGTGGGCCCCTCTAGTAGTTATTTTCTCCAATAATTCTTGTATATTCCATAAAAAATCCTCGTGAAGTTTCAGCTCATTTGGAGTTGTGCAGAATAGGTAGCCTGACGTCAGGTCCAAATTTCCAGCTGCCGGAATTCTCCCTCTTTGTGTATACCTTGCATATTATGAGAGAAAAGGCATTAGAATTACTCCAAAAAGCATTATTATTGATAAAAACATTATAAATAACAGTAAGAAAACATGATGCAAAATGGACGTATCAACTCCCCCAAGCTTAGACCTCGCTTGTCCTCAAGCGAAAACCGAAATCGAAAACATGTCCACATGCTTTGAGAGAAATACGGACATAGAAGCATCATGTTGATTATTATAACAGCAACAAAATTAAACATAGGACTTTTATCATAGAACTTTTATCATATACTTCTCACGAATAAGTAACAGTTCATCACACAATCGAAGTATAAAGCAAAAACCTTATTAAAAACCAACAAACTATGTTCTCAGTTAACTTTGCAACTACAATTCATCATCTTTTCGGTAAGGGTCACGTATCGGAGCCTTTAGGCAAGTCCACATACTCAACCATCATATAGTCTTCTATGATTGCTAACACTCACCACGTACCCATGAGCAAAACATTTCAACACGACACATAGAAAGATAGGGGCTTATAGTTTTGCCTCCCAACATATTCACCTCAAGGGTGATGTCAACAATAATAACTCATGCTATTTATATTCAACTGGACATATGTGCCTAGATCTTTCCTCACCACATGATGCTTGCCAAAGGAAGAAAATAAAAGTAATAGAAGGAAAACTTTGACTCTTTGCATAAAAGTAAATACATAAAAGTAAAAGATAGGCCCTTCGCAGAAGGAAGCAGAGCTTGCCATGCGCTTATTTGTTTCTATGCCCAATCCCTTAGTGCAAAAGAATGTCATGTTGTATTGCCCCTTATGATGACAACCTTTATTATGCAGTCTGTCGCTTTTATTCTTTGCCATCCAAGTTCGTACAACGCTCAATTTTCTCTTACACTAAATGATCTCACACTTTTAGAAGCAATTTTTATTGCCTTTTTGCACCGATGACAACTTACTTGAGGGATCTTGCTCAATCCCTGGGTAGGTATGGTGGACACTTGAAAATAAGATTTGGGTTTAAGGGTTTTTGGATGCACAAGTAGTATCTCTACTTAGTGCGGAATTTTTGGCTAGCAAAGATAGGGGGCAAGTATCACATGTTAAAGGATCTATGACAATATGACTTCTATGTGAATATAAACAAACATAAACCATTAAGTTGTCTTCCTTGTCCAACATCAACAATTTTGGCATATAATATGTTGATGAGGGCTCACAATCACAGAAGATTTCTAGGATAGTATATTTATATGTGAATCTTCTCTTCCCTTATTAATTCTTTCATGAGTTGCATCATTGACTAATGCTATGTTTGTCAATCTCTAATAAAATTTTCTACTTATACTTTTCCTTATGTGGTGCCATCACCTACCATAGAATTAGTATATAATCTTATTGATTTATTTCTTTCCTTTTATTTGCAACATGAAAGTAAAGAAAGCAAAAACTCACGCTAAACTTCATTATATAACTTGCACACGATTACAAGGATAAATCACTAAGCAAACTCTCAAAGAAGAAAGGATCAAACTAAACTCTTATTCATCTAAAGCAAAAGATCGAACTAAAATAAGTAAAAGTAATAAGATAGTGGGGTGGTACGATACCGGGGCACCTCCCCCAAGCTTGGCAGAAGCCAAGGGGAGTGCCCATACCCGATACTCAGTTCTCCTTTGATGGTGATGAAGGAGAAATCTTGTCCTCGGATTTCCATGGCAATGGTGGTGGTGAGAAAGTGGAGGGTTTCCCCTTCGCTTCCTCTAGTTTTTGAGGGAGAATAAAATTATCTATCCTCAACTCGTCGTTATCCATCTTGAGTTTTATTATCTTCTTGCGTAATGCCTCCATGCTCTTGTTTTTGAACCGGGGAGGAACTGATTCTTCTTCTTCTTCGGAGGTTCAGCTATAGTGGCCCTCATCCCCATAGGACTTGGGGTTTGCGATGAAATCAGCAACATAGCTCTCACCCTCAGAGTCTTGGGAAGACATATTTTCAGATCTAATAGGAAAGCAACAAAAATAGAATAGAGGATTTCTCCGTGATACGGTGATCAACAGGCTCGGGAAGTATATATAGATTTTTTATCTTGGAGGACAAGCATACGGAAGAAAAACAGAGTCTGGAAGGTGTCTTGTGCCCACTAGGGGACGCTTCCTAGAAGTTTCTTTATTTCCAAATTTTTTGAATATTCCAAATCTGATAAAAATTATTTTTGCAGATTTTCCGGAGTCCGTTTACTTACCGTATCACGTACCTCCTTATTTTCACGATTCTGGAGTGTTCCAGAAGGACTCTTTTATGTGTTCTTCCGGTGTCAAAGTTTGGATAATATTACTTTCAACGTTAATGCGCGTACCTGTGATATAATGCTTTATTCGTTGCCCATTAACAACCTTCGCGTTAGTACCTTCGGGATTATTTATTTTGATGGCTCCAGACCGGTAAACCTCCTCGATGACATATGGGCCTTCCCATTTTGAGAGGAGTTTTCATGCAAAGAATCTGAAGCGAGAGTTGTACAAAAGAACATATTCTCCGACTTCAAACTCACACTTTTGGATTCTTTTGTCATGCCATCTTTTGACTTTTTCTTTAAATAGTTTTGCATTTTCATAAGCTTGGGTTCTCCATTCATCTAAAGAGCTAATATCAAATAACCTCTTTTCACCAGCAAGTTTGAAATCATAGTTGAGTTCTTCGACTGCCCAAAATGCTTTATGTTCTAACTCAAGAGGCAAATGACAAGCTTTTCCATAAACCATTTTATAAGGAGACATACCCATAGGATTTTTATATGCTGTTCTATAAGCCCAAAGTGCATCATCTAATTTCTTAGACCAATTCTTCCTGGACCTATTGACAGTCTTTTGCAAAATTAATTTTATTTCTCTATTGCTAAGTTCAACTTGACCACTAGATTGAGGATGATAGGGTGATGCAAATCTATGGTTAACATCATACTTGGCAAGCATCTTACGAAAAGCACCATGAATAAAGTGTGAACCACCATCGGTCATTAAATATCTAGGGACTCCAAACCTTGGGAAAATAAATTCCTTAAGCATTTTAATAGAGGTGTTGTGATCAGCGCTACTGGTTGGAATAGCTTCTACCCATTTAGTAACATAATCAACAAACAACCAAAATATGTGTATACCCATTAGAGGAAGGAAAAGGTCCCATGTAATCAAATCCCCAAACATCAAATGGTTCAACAGCAAGTGAATAATTCATAGGCATTTCTTGACGCTTACCGATATTACCTATTCTTTGGCATTCATCACAAGATAAGACAAACTTACGGGCATCCTTGAAGAGAGTAGGCCAATAAAATCCAGACTGCAATACGTTATGAGCAGTTCTATGTCTAGCATGATGCCCACCATAAGCTTCAGAGTGACATTTCCAAAGGATTTGTCCCTGTTCATGCTCAGGTACACAACGTGTAATAATACCATCTACTCCTTGTTTATAAAGATGTGGGTCATCCCAAAAGTAATGTCTTAAATCATAGAAGATTTTTTCTTCTGTTGGTATGTAAAGCTAGGTGGTAAATATTTAGCAACAATGTAATTAGCATAATCATCATACCAAGTAGTACTATGAGAAACATTTATTGCAGCTAACTGCTCATCAGGAAAACTATCTTCAATAGGTAGTGGGTCATCAAGCACATTTTCAAGCCTAGACAAATTATCAGCTACTGGGTTCTCAGCTCCATTTCTATCAATGATATGTAAATCAAATTCTTGTAACAAGAGAACCCATCGAATAAGTCTAGGTTTAGCATCTTTCTTTTTCATAAGATATTTAATAGTAGCATGGTCTGTGAGAACAGTTACTTTTGAATCAACAATATAAGGTCTAAATTTATCGCAAGCAAACACCACTTCTAAGAATTCTTTTTCAGTAGTAGCATAATTTCTTTGAGCACTGTCTAGAGTTTTACTAGCATAATGAATAACATTAAGTTTCTTATCAACTCTTTGTCCTAGAATAGCACCAACAGCATAATCACTAGCATCACACATAATTTCAAAAGGCAAGTTCCAATCAGGTGGTTGAACAATAGGTGCAGAAATTAAGGCTTTCCTGAGTGTTTCAAAGGCTTCTAAACAATCATCGTCAAAAACAAAGGGAATATCCTTTTGCAAGAGACTAGTGAGAGGCCTAGAAATTTTAGAAAAGTCTTTGATAAATCTCCTATAGAAACCAGCATGACCTAGGAAACTACGAATACCTTTTATATCTTTAGGACATGGCATCTTCTCAATTGCATCAACCTTAGCTTGGTCCACTTCAATACCTCTTTCAGAAATTTTATGACCCAAGACAATGCCTTCATTAACCATAAAGTGGCACTTCTCCCAATTCAAGACAAGATTTGTTTGTTCACATCTCTGCAAAACTCGATCAAGATTGCTTAAGCAATCATCAAAAGACTTCCCATAAACTGAAAAGTCTGAAAACCTCAACAATCTTTTCACAGAAGTCAGAGAATATAGCAGTCATACATCTATGAAAGGTAGCAGGTGCATTACATAAACCAAAAGGCATAAGTCTATAAGCATAGGTTCCAAAGGGACAAGTAAAAGTGGTCTTTTCTTGATCAGGTTGAGAAATAGGTATTTGTGAAAAAAATAGAATATCCATCAAGGAAGCAAAAGTGTGTGTGTTCTTAGATAATCTTTCAAGCATTTGATCAATATAAGGCAAAGGGTAATGATCTTTTCTAGTTGCTTTGTTTAATTTTCTAAAATCAATTACCATTCTATAGCCTGTAACAATTCTTTGTGGGATAAGTTCATTCTTATCATTAGGAACAACAGTTATACCTCCTTTCTTAGGAACACAATGAACAGGACTTACCCATCTACTATATATCAGCTATAGGATAGATTATACCTGCTTCCAGAAGTTTTAAGATTTCCATTCTTACCACTTCTTTCATCTTCGGATTTAACCGACGTTGGTGATCAACAACGGGTTTAGCATCAGGTTCCATATTAATTTTGTGCTGACATAGAGTGGCACTAATGCCCTTTAAATCATCAAGAGTATATCCAATAGCAGCCCGGTGCTTCCTTAGAACTTTCAATAATATTTCTTCTTCATGTTCTGAAAGGTTAGCACTAATAATAACAGGATATATCTTCTTTTCATCAAGATAAGCATATTTGAAAGTGTCTCACAATTGTTTTAATTCAAACACACGATCACCTTTAGGTGGAGGAGGACCTCCTAGAGTTTCAATAGGCAAGTTGTGTTTAAGCAGAGGACATTGTTCAAAGAATTTTTTTTATCTATTTCATTTCTTTCATGCATATGTAAATCATTTTCATGGTCTAGAAAATATTGTTCTAAAGGATCAATAGGTGCAAAAACAATAGAAGCAAGACCAATTAATTCATCCTTACTAGGAAATTCTTTTTCATGAAGCTTTCTACTAAACTTGGAAAAATTAAACTCATGAGACTCAACACCAAAACTAACACTGACAGTTTGTTTCTCACAATCTATCTTAGCATTAACGGTGTTCAAGAAAGGTCTACCAAAGATAATGGGACAAAAGTTATCTGGTGGGGAACCAAGAAAAAGAAAATCAGTAGGGTATTTTATTTTTTCACACAAGACTTTGACATCTCTAACAATCACAATTGGTGATATGGTGTCTCTATTAGCAATTTTAATAGTAACATCTATCTCTTCTATTTCTGCGAGTGCTATGTCATCCATAATTTGTTGATATAATGTGTAAGGAATAGCACTCACACTAGCACCTATGTGACATAAACCATGATAACAGTGATCTCCTATTTTAACCGAGATGACAGGCATGCCAACAACAGGCCTATGTTTATCCTTTTTATCAGGTTTGGCAATTCTAGCAGCTTCTTCACAGAAGTAAATAACATGCCCATCCATATCTTCTTCTAAGACATCTTTAACCATAGCAATGCTAGCTTCTACTTTGATTTGTTCATCAGGTTTAGGTGTTCTAATACAGCTTTTGTTAACCACAGTTGAAACTTCAGCATGTTCCTTTATCCTAATAGGGAAAGGTGGTTTCTCAATATAAGCAGAAAGAACAACTGGATCAACATTATAAAGTATAGTTTCTTCTTTAATTGGTACTGGTTCTTTAGTTTCTTATTTAATAGGTGGGTGATATTTAAATCACTTCTCCTTAGGGAGTTCAACATGAGTAGCAAATGATTCACAAAAGGAGGCTACTATCTCAGAGTCAAGTCCATATTTAGTGCTAAACTTTTGAAAAGCATCGGTATCCATAAAAGATTTAACACAATCATATTTAAGTTTAATACCTGACTCTTTACCTTCGTCAAGTTCCCATTCTTCATTGCGTTTAATTCTTCCCAAAAGATACCACCGGAATTCAATAGTCTTCTTCATAAAAGAACCAACACAAGACGTATCAAGTATGGTTTGATCATTACGAGAAAGCCGAGCATAAAAATTCTAGATAATAATTTCTCTTGAGAGCTCATGATTGGGGCATGAATATAACATTGAATTAAGCCTCCCCCAAGCTAGAGCGATACTTTCTCCTTCACGAGGCCAAAAATTATATATATAATTCCGATCAGGATGAACTAGATGCATAGGATAAAAAATTTGGTGGAACTCCAATTTCAAACGATTCCAATTCCGAGATCCAATGTCATCGCATAGCCTATACCATGCCAATGCTATTCCCTTCAAAGATAAAGGGAAAACCTTCTTCATAACATGATCTCCGGGTAAACCTGCAAGCTTGAAAATCCACAAATTTGTTCTACATATATCAAGTGCATATCAGGATGTTCGGTTCCATCTCCTTCATAAGGATTAGCTAGCAGTTGTTCTATCATACCCGAAGGAACTTCATATTCAATTTTTTCAGTAGATGCAGTAGGTTGAGGGGTAGCTATTTGTGGTTCCGGATGAGGTGAAGATACCCCGAACAAACCCCTCAAAGGATTGTTTTCCATAGTAACAAGTGACAATAAATTTCAGCACACTATATAAATGGTTCCTTACCAAAATCCACTTACCAAAGGCGCTTCACTCCCCGGCAACGGCGCCAGAAAATAGCCTTGATGACCCACAAGCATATGGGATCAATTGTAGCTCTTTTAGATAAGTAAGAGTGTCGAACCCAATGAGGAGCAGAAGGAAATGACAAGTGGTTTTCAGCAAGGTAATGTCTGCAAGTGCTGAAATTGTAAGTAGTGGAGTAGTTTGATAGCAAGATAATTTGTAACGAGCAAGTAACGGTAGTAGTAACAAAAGTGCAGCAAGGTAGCCCAATACTTTTTAGGCAAAGGACAGGCCAAAACAGTCTCTTAAGATAAGCAAAGCGTTCTTGAGGGTACACGGGAATTTCATCTAGTCACTTTCATCATGTTGGTTCGATTTGTGTTCGCTACTTTGGTATTTGATATGTGGGTGGACCGGTGCTTAGGTGTTGTTCTTACTTGAACAAACCTCCTACTTATGATTAACCCTCATGCAAGCATCCGCAACTATGAGAAAAATATTAAGAATAAATTCTAACCATAGCATTAAACTTTTGGATCCAATTGGTCCCTAAAGGAATAGAGCATAAACTGGGGTTTAAGCTTCTGTCACTCTCGCAACCCATCATCTAAATGCTACTCCACAATGCATTCCCTTAGGCCCAAATATGGTGAAGTGTCATGTATTCGACGTTCACATGACACAACTAAGGGAATCACAACATACATACTATCAAAATATCAAACACATATCAAGTCCACATGATTACTTGCAACATGATTTCTCCCGTGACCTCAAGAAAAAAAGTAACTACTCACAAATGATAGACATGCTCATGATCAGAGGGGTATTAAATAGCATATTGGATCTGAACATATAATCTTCCACCAAATAAACCATATAGTAATCAACTACAAGATGTAATCAACACTACTAGTCACCCACAAGCACCAATCTATAGTTCCGGTAACAAGATTGAACACAAGAGATGAACTAGGGTTTGAGATGAGATGGTGCTGTTGAAGATGTTGATGGAGATTGCCCTCCCCAAGATGGGAGAGTTGTTGGTGATGATGATGGTTTCCCCTCCGGGAGGGAAGTTCTCCCGGCGGAATCGCTCCGCCGGAGGGCAAAAGTGCTCCTTCCCAAGTTCCGCCTCGAGGCGGCGGCGCTCCGTCCCGAAAGTCCTCTCCTTATTTTTCTAGGTTAAAAGGACCTATATACCAGAAGATGGGCACCGGAGGTGGGCCTGGGTGAGCACAACCCACCAGGGCGCGCCTGGGCTCCCTGGCGCGCCCAGGTGGGTTGTGCCCACCATGTGGGCCCCCTCTGGTAGTTATTTGCTCCAATAATTTTTATATATTCCATAAAAGTTCCTCGTGAAGTTTCAGCTCATTTGGAGTTGTGCAGAATAGGTAGCCTGACGTAGGTTTTTCAGGTCCAGATTTCCAGCTGTCGGAATTCTCCCTCTTTGTGTATACGTTGCATATTATGAGACAAAAGGCATTAGAATCACTCCAAAAAGCATTATTATGGATAAAAACATTATTAATAATAGTAAGAAAATATGATACAAAATGGACGTATCAACTCATATCATACAATACACTTCAAGCAAAACACATATCATGTGGTGAATAAAAATATAGCCCCAAGTAAAGTTACCGATAGACGAAGACAAAAGAGGGGATGCCTTCTGGGGCATCCCCAAGCATAGGCTCTTGGTTGTCCTTGAATATTACTCTGGGGTGCCTTGGGCATCCCCAAGCTTAGGCTCTTGCCACTCCTTATTCCATAGTCCATCAAATCCTTAGCCAAAACTTGAAAACTTCACAACACAAAACTCAACAGAAAATCTCATGAGATCCGTTAGTATAAGAAAATAAAATCACCACTTTTGGTGCTGTTGTGAACTCATTCTTTATTTATATTGGTTTAATATCTACTGTATTCCAACTTCTCCATGGTTCATACCCCTCGATGCTACCCATAGATTCATCAAAATAAGCAAACAAGACATAGAATACTTTGAATACTTCTGTAACTCTACAAATTCTGAAAAATTAGGACAACAGAGGTAATTTGTATATCAATCTTCTGCAAAAAGAATCAATATTTTATCGCACTTCTGTTAAAAATGAGAATTATATTACTGGGCGCAAAAGTTTTTGTTTTTCAGCAAGATCAAATCAACTATCACCGTAAGCTATCCCAAAGGTCTTAGTTGGCACAAACACTAATTAAACCACAAAAACACATCTAACCAGAGGCTAGATGAATTTTTTTATTGCAAAACAGAAAGTATATATATTGGGTTGTCTCCCAACAAGCGCTTTTCTTTAAAGCCTTTTAGCTAGGCATTGATAATTTTAATGATGCTCACATGAAAGATAGCAATTGAAACACAAACAGAGCATCATAAAACATGTGACAAACAAGTTTAAGTCTAACATGCTTCCTATGCATAGGGATTTTATAAGCAAACCAATTATCAAGATAAGCAAAAACTACCATATGCAAGGAAGAAGAAAGATACAATAACAATCTAAACATAACGAGAGGTAATTTTGTAATATGAAAATTTCTACAAGCATATTTTCCTCTCTCATAATAATTACATGTAGGATCATAATCAAATTCAACAATGTAGCTATCACATAAATTTTTCTCTTCATGATCCACATGCATGCAAAGTTGACACTCTTCCAAAATAGTGGGATTATCATCAAATAAAGTCATGACATCTCCAAGCCCACTTTTATCAAAAGTTCCATAAGATTGATCCAACTCCTAAGTAGTGGGATCATTATTTCCTAAAGTTGACACTCTTCCAGACCCACTTTCAATATTATTGCAAACGCTATTATCATATTCATCATGAGGCTTAAATAATTTTTCAAGATCATAAGAAGAATCACCCCAATCATGATCATTGCAATAAGTAGTGGACATAGCAAAACTAGCATCCCCAAGCTTGGGGTTTTGCATATTATTAGCATAATTGACATTAATAGAATTTATAATAACATCATTGCAATCATGCTTTTGATTCAAGAAGCTATCAAGTATGGGTGCAATAGCAATAATCTCATGTTTAACATAAGGAACTATAGCAAATTCATCATAAATATTGGCATCATGGCCATAAGAATAGCAAGCATCATGTTCATCAAGGGATATTTCAATCAAATCATCAGAATCATAACTATCTATAGATTCACGCATATCATTATTTTCTTCCAAAGCAACAGTCATTCTCTCAGTAAATTCTTTGACATAGGAATTATGAGCATAGTTTTCATAGCAATATTTAAGTATGTCAAAATTTTCAGATTTGTAGAGAGTAATATAATACTTTTCAATCAAAGAAGCAACTTCAGAAGCACCCTTAAAAGCAAAAAATTCTTCAATTTGTTCGATATCATAGTAACTGTAAACACCCTTTTCATAAGAAGATAAGGTTTCATTATCATTAAACTAACATAGGTAGGGAAGGTGTTTTTAGGATTCTTAGAGCAACAAGTAAAATCACAAAGTTCACAAAGATTCCAAGCATAACATAGCAAACAATTTATTTGATTCCATAAGAGTCTCCCTTTTTCAGACAAACGGTGACGCACAAAATGATCATGCTCGTCTAAAGATTTTCCCTCAACAAACTAGTTGGGGTTTCAGCACGAGACATACGGATCGAAGATGATCCAAGTAGAAAACTTTAAGTGGATCCATAAACTGATTTTCAATAAACACACAATTGTACCAAGCAAACGAGCAAACAATCCAAGTAAGACATAAGGGCAAACAAAAAAGACGAAGGAAAGAAGGGCGAATAAAAAGGGAAGTCTTTTCAAAAATCGCTTTAGAAGTGGGGGAGAGGCAAAACGAGAGGCGAATGGCGAATACTGTAATGCAAGAGATGATAGTTTTATAATTGGTACTTGGTAGGCTTGATGTAGATCTTGACTCTTGGCGTAGATCTCCCCGTCAACAGCGCTAGAAATTATTCCTGCTACTTCTTGAGCTTGCATTGGTTTTTCCCTTGAAGAGGAAAAGGTGATGCAACAAAATAGAGATAAGTATTTCCCTCGGCTAAGAACCAAGGTATCAATCCAGTAGGAGAAGAATGCGCAAATCACCAATACCTGCACAAACAATCAAACACTTGCATGCAACGCGATAAAGGGGTTGGCAATCCCTTCACGATCACTTGCAAAAGTGAGATCTGATAGAGATAGATAAATAAAACTAAACAAAAGATAAACTATTCTTGGGTTTTTGGTTTATAGATCTGAAAGTAAAAGATTGCAAAATAGTAGATCGAAAACTAATATGATGGAAAATAGACCCCGGGGCACTGGTGCGCGTCGGTCCTAAACAAATGGTTTTTAACCCCTTTCTGCGACGGCATGTGGAACCGTCGTCAAGTGAGTGTGGGTGATAGGGGGGTACTTCCCACACGACCTAGAAACCGTCGGGGATATGCCCTCCTGGCACACACGTTCGGCAAAATGAGGTCGTGTGCGACCGGCAAGCGCTCAAATACAAAAATACATACAGTAGAGCTAAAAAATACAATTATACGGCAAAATTGTTTCCTGTCGCAAGTACATCCCACACAGTCAGTCCCCGCTAAACGCTTCCATTCGTATGTACATCCCACACAGTCGCTCCAAGGAAAACGTTTCTGTTCACAGGTACATCACACACAATTTTTCCCGTTAAATCGTTTGTGATAGCGTTGCCATTGCACACAATATTAATAATTTTATCGTTTGCATTATTGAATGCATCACACACAGTGCGTAGAAAGAAACTGTGTGGCAAAGGCTGTCCATCACACACACTTTTTATGTGATAAACATTTGCGCAAGGTGGCCTAACGCAAACAGTTTTCAAGAGAAAGGCGTGTGTGCAGTGGAGATTGATCGCACACGTAGTGGACCCTAGAAACATTTCTGATCTCCGCGTATATCTCAGACATTTCGCTTCCGCAAACCATGT
This sequence comes from Triticum aestivum, assembly GCF_018294505.1. Classification (NCBI taxonomy): domain Eukaryota; kingdom Viridiplantae; phylum Streptophyta; class Magnoliopsida; order Poales; family Poaceae; genus Triticum; species Triticum aestivum. The sequence goes on from NC_057805.1 coordinate 68,716,842, forward strand.
GCAGTGTAATCCCTATTTAATCCATAATTAATCCAATTAATCCCTAATTTAAAAATCACATGTTATGAATTTGAAATTAGGCAATCACTTATTTCATATCCAACCATGTTTACTACAAATATAGGTTCAACCACGAATCCATAATTCAATGCACAGGTACATATACTGAAGAACTACAGAAGCACCAAGTAAAGAATGATGAACCACAGTTGTACTAAAGACTGTAAAGAGAGAGGGGAAAGACATTCTGGTTGCTGGAGAAGGTGAAGCGGAATGCCCATATTGTGCCCTCCTCCATGCGTAAGGCGCGCACGACTCTAGGCCAACCCCTTGTGATGGCTGCCCGTCCATCCTTCACTGTCTTCATTAGGACTTCTCGATGCTCATTGTAGTCTGGATGAAATACTTTAACCTTCATTGCGTGTCCACCAATCATGTACTTTGCGAGGTAATCTTGAGTAACTGCTTTGGGAACCACTGGGAACGAAAAAGATTCAGACATTGTTGTCTAACAACTCATTATGGGTAGTAAAAAGAGAAGGCTACAGAGTTTATAGTTACCATAATACAGCTCACTGTTGTGTTGGATAGAGCATAAACAAATAATTTGCTTGACACCATTCGTATCTTTTTGCTAATAATCCTTATTAGTTTCCTCACTTGATGCTTGTTCATCAATATCTCATTTCCCCATATGCAAAAAGGGTCGATGCGTGGATCCTTGCCAAGGGCATATGTACCTACAAGCAACAAGTCAATATTAGAAGCTAACTAGTGTCCAGGCCTGGATCTATATGCACTACATTACGGAACGACGGGGGGAGTACAAGCCGAGGGATGAAGCTAACCTCGGTGGAAAATGGTGGCCACTCCCGTTGTTGTCCTGCATAAGTAGTGGAAAGGCATGATAAGTACAGCAATCTTAACATCAAACAAATATAGAAAAGGTAAACAACATCAACTCCAAATGATAGATTGAATGTGTTGGTTTCAGCATGCTGTTAAAGCAGATATAAAATGGAAGGCAATGTTACCGACAGCAGGCTTAACAGCCATCAAATATTGCAATTCAAACTGGTATTCTTGAAAATGAATAGAACGTCGGTAATGCTTAAACATCACACTGGATAAATGTGGAAAACCAAAATCATGGGCATGTGTTAACTACACCAGGAATAATTGGAACCAAATATAGCCGTTCAAACTGGTATTGATGTAGTCGAGCGGCACAGTTCTGACTTACACATAATGAACCACACATTGTGAATGACTGAAATAAACAAGGCATAAATGACCAATATAACAAAAGCCCTGTGTTATGCTCTTAAGAGGTGGCATGTAAGCCTTTCGAAAGTTAAAGCCCTAATTGCTGATTGCAACAAGGTGATTCTGCACTTTGATGGTTTGGAGGAACCTCGGGCGCTCACTTGGCCACAGATAAATTTTCAAAAAATTGTTAAACTCCATCTTGAAGATATCCTTCATTTGCAATTTATCTATTGGAAACAGCGCTGCACCATCAGATTCATCAAAGTGGGCGAGGAAAACACCAAATTTTTCCACGCCATGGCTACAGAACGATAGCGAAGAAATACCATCACCTCCATTAAAAATGCTGCAGGTGATGTGGTGACTGATCACCATCCGTTAGCTTCCATGTTTTGGTCTGATTTCAAGCAGCGCATGGGCCAAGCCAAGGGCATTCGCATGAATTTTGACCTTAATAGCCTCCTGACTAGAGTTGATGGACTTGAGGCTTTATCCAGACCATTCACTGGTGATGAAGTGGAGGAGGTAATTAAGCATTTGCTGTCAGATCGTGCTCCTGGCCTAGATGGATTTACAGGCCTCTTTATGAAGAGATGTTGGAGTGTTCTCAAGGCAGATTTTATGAAGTTGGTTGCGGAATTTTATGAGGGAAAATGCAGCCTGGAGTGTCTTAACACCTCTCTCATTACCCTCATACCTAAGAAGTTAAACCCTGAGTTTGTTGGTGACTTTCGGCCAATCTCATTAACCAATACATGCCTTAAGTTCTTAACCAAGCTTTTGGCGAATTGATTGCAGAAAGTAATCCTCCAATGCATCCACCGAAACCAATATGGCTTCCTCAAGTGTCGTTCTATCCAGGACTGCCTTGCGTGGTGTTTTGAATACATACACCAATGCAAAGCGTCAAAGAGGCCCATTGTTTTATTGAAGCTGGATTTCAATAAAGCGTTTGACATGATTGAACATGATGCCATTCTTAGAATTCTTCAGTGTAAGGGCTTTGATGATCGTTGGAATGGTTGGGTCAGTAACCTTCTTTCACCAGGTTCTTCTGCGGTCCTGTTAAATGGAGTCCCTGGCCAACATTTTTAGTGCAAATGTGGAGTTCGTCAAGGTGGTCCTTTATCGCCTCTTCTCTTTGTCATTGCGGTGGATCTTCTGTAATCTGTGGTGAATGACATGTGTAGCCGTAATATCCTCAGCTTGCCAATCCCAACTAGGTCTAATGACTATCCCATTGTTCAGTATGCGGATTACACACTGATAGTTTTGCCTGCTGTTGATAGCCAATTGATTGCTCTCAAGGATATGTTACACAATTTTGCTGAGTCCACGGGTTCGCGTGTCAACTTCAGTAAATCCTCCATCATCCCAATGAACATGTCTGAGGAAGAAGGAATTCATATTGCTGCTTTACTTGGATGCTCTGTTGGCTCAATGCCCTTCACGTATCTTGGTTTACCCATGGGCACCTCTAGGCTGACCATTTATGATCTGTTGCCTCTTGTTGATCGCATTGAGAGAAGGTTATCAGCAACTTCTTGTCTCCTCAATCAAGGCAGTAGGCTTCAACTTCTGCAGTCAGCCCTCACATCCATGCCCATTTACTTTCTCTACACCTTATCTATACCGCAAGGTATCCTCAAGCAGATTGAAAGGATTGAAAGACAGTGTCTTTGGAGAGGGAATACTGAAACTCCTAGACAGTCCCTAGCTGCATGAGATTTGGTTTGTAGGCCAAAGAAGTATGGCGGGCTGGGAGTCACTCATTTGGGAGTGCAAAATGAAGCTCTTCTGATCAAGCATCTGTTCAAGTTCTTCAATAAGAAAGATGTTCCATGGGTTAATCTTATTTGGGATTCCTATTATCATTCGTCAGCTCCACAAGTTACTCAGCTTTGTGGCTCTTTTTGGTGGCGTGATGTGCTCAAGTTGTATGACAAGTTTTGTTTGCCTGCCACGCCACAAGTGCATGCAGGGGACACTGTGGTTTTCTGGCTTGATCGCTGGCAAATTGACAACAGAATGATTGCTCTTAAGGACCGATTCCCTAGACTTCATTCATTTGCCATTGATGATATGATAACAGTCAAGGACTTTTTTTCTTACCAGTTGGCTGTTGAAGGTTTTCATCTACCATTTTCTTCGGAGGCATATTTGGAACTATCTCGGCTTCAGACTTTGTTGCAACCCATCAACTTGCATCCAGATGAGAAGGATGTTTGGAAATGGCCATCTAAATCTGGGGAGTATCAATCTAAGCTCTACTATGAGTTCACCTTCTCTCATTTGGGGATTGACCCAATCTTCAAGTACATCTGGAAATGCTCATGTACCTTCAAAATCAAGGTTATTGGATGGTTTTTATTGATGGATCGCCTTAACACACGGGACATGATGCAGAGGAGGCATTGGAATATCCAGGATGATACTTGTGTTCTTTGCCAGTCTTCCTTCCATGAAGATAGAGTCCACCTCTTTTTCTCTTGCAATTTTAGTCAAAGAGTTTGGAATTATCTTGGGATTTCTTGGTCGGCCTCGCCCAACCAGTCTACTTTCATGATGGCCTCAGCTTCTAGGAGGGATTTCAATAGGCCTTTCTATTCTGAGGTGGTTTTTATTGCAGCATGGAACATTTGGACGCAGAGGAATGGCAAGATTTTTAGAAATGAGACTCCTAGTTTTAGAGCTTGGAGGAGGAATTTTGTGCATGACCTTTCATTATTAGCACACACAATCAAATGTAAATATAGGGACAGTCTGTTAGCTTGGATAGCTTCTCTCCCCTAGCTCACTTTGTAAGTATGGTAGCTCACTTTGTAAGTATTGTATTTTCTTTTCTTTTCCCCTTAGTTGTATAGAGAACCTTTTGCTTTTAATGTTTGAATAAAGGGTTATGAGGCTGTTGCCTTGCAGTATATAGTCAAAAAAATATAGCCATTGAAAACTGGACAGAGTCTCACTGCAACCAACCTAACAAGCAAATACAGATAAACAGGGCATATGCTTGAAAACTGGACTAATGCTCACTGCAACCAACCTAACAAAAAAGATAAACAAGGCATCTACTTGATAACTGGAGAAATGCTAAAAAAAGCAACCTAACAACCAAATACAGATAAACAAGGCATCTGCTTGATAACTGGACAAATGCTATAAAAAAAGCAACCTAACAACCAAATACAGATAAACAAGGCATCTGCTTGATAACTGGACAAATACTCACTACAACCAAACTAAGAACCAAATACAGATAAACAAGGCATCTGCTTGATAACTGAAAAAAATGCTCACTCCAACCAACCTAACAACCAAATACAGATAAACAAGGCATCTACTCACTATAAACAACCAAATATAGCCATTCGTGAAACTAAAGTGGACAATTCATACTTAAACATCACATAGACCTATTGAACAATACATTTTTGCATAACTGAAATAATTAAACACGGCACAGTTAAAGCACCGCGCGGCAAATGCTACTACAACAAAGGGCATGGGTTGGCAAGCTAGAAAAGGTAATATTTGCTGATAGAATATTGCCTCACATTTCATGGACGGGATCCTTCCAGTTGGAAGAGCACAGACCCATGGTGTGCTCTCTGATGTCACAGATGGGCTGTTTCAACTTGGAAGAACCTTCGTGGGTGCCCTCCTCGTGGTCGTGGTCGATGAGATCTGACTTGGCAATTGAGGATCCCAAGCCGCCACCGTAGAATGTGTCCTTCAGAAGTGACAAAATGGGCTCGATGGCATATAAAGCTCGCAAATCCATGACCGCTGGGCGAAGGAGATCAGCGGCAGGGCCATCGAAGAGATCGACGGCGGTTGAACCAGAGGGGTTGGGGATGGACCACTTAACCTGTGACATCGCCCGCGTGAAGCCATCGGTGTGGACGAGCTTGATGTCGTAGCTAGCTTTCCCGAGATACAGTAATACGCTAGCCCGCTGACATGAAGCCTTCGACATGGCAACGTAGTCAACGTCTTCGCCGGCTTCCACGACGACGTGTTGCTCCGGGATCGACGGGTCGGGGCGAACGGCGGCCACCTCGCCAACGTCCGCCGGAGAGGCCATGATAAACCTCTTCCTGGCCGAACGCTCATCGGGCTCCCCGGGATACGTGGTCGAGCTTAGGCTGCGACATTCTGGAGCATGTATGTAGATTTGGTCGGGAGGGTCACCGCAGGCCTCATCTAAAAACTCGGGGGAGTGGGGCGACGGTATGGGAATCGCTGGATAACCTGAACTTTATTATTTAAGCAAGGAGGAACGGGTAGACCGGCAGGGTTGGCAGCGGCGCCGGCGGCGGCCGCGAGCTAGGGTTCAAAGGGGGGGAGGGGAGGGTGGGGGACTATGGAGGGGGGGTGTTTGAGGATACGCCCCGGCTACTAAAAATTTCAGTAATGGTGGGTGGAGATGGTGGTGGACGAGGGAGGGCGACGGTTCAAATGCCTCGGCTGCTAACATTTTACTATAGGGTCGGTGTTGGAGGAGTGTGGGCGATGGTTGAAGTACGGCGGCTACTAAACTTTGGGTAAAGGAATTGATGAGGGGCGGAAGTGCCCAAGATCGCGCCCGGTCCAATAACAATATGCGTGTATGATAATAAGGAAAAGTGCCGCGGATTCCGCCGATTTTTGCAACGCTCAAGGCGGGTAGTTTGTTTTTTATATTTATAGCTAGCTGGTCTATCGCACACGGTTCATCCTAATTTCCAAATAAACTTACCCGCCTTTAGCTTCCACAGGTGGTGGTTTTACAGCGCACTTGCATCGCACATGGTTAAGCTAGTACCTCCACCCTTTGCTCACGCTTGTGCAGTCGTGGTGATTTCAGCGCACTTGCATCGCACACGGTTGAGCCAGTACCTCCACCCTTTGCTCGTGCTTGCGCGGTCGTGGTGATTTCAGCGCACTTGCATCACACACGGTTGAGCCAGTACCTCCACCTTAATTTGCTCGCGCTTGCGCGGTCGTGGTGATTCACATCGCACTTGTATCGCACACAGTTTAGATATTATACCCCGTGTCCGTTGAGGATCATCAGAGTCTTTGCAGCAAAAAATAACGTTAGGGAGGGTCAAAAGACAGCCACACCAGCATGTGGCCCAAATATATATGAGTGAAAAGGGTGGTATGTGATGTTCAAAATTCCAACGCACAACTTTGACCCTGCGGGCCCACGGTTGGGCGCGTCATTGAAGATCGATGAGAGGGGCCAGAAGTCAAGAACCACCTGGAAGTGGCCAAATATATGTACGAATATTGGGGATGTCTAAAACTTTAAATACACAATGCATAACTTTGGTGGCACCTGCCTCGTAAACCCGAAAGCACCCTAACAACCACCTAGCTAGGATATATATAATGACATAATGTCGTACCTAGCTAGGATGCTTGGCCCACCACCTCCCACTTTGTGTCAGCGGGGCGGATGCACGTAATGATCGATACTTTGGTCATACATGCATGTCGCCATGACCTACCATAAAACGGACCAATGAATCCTTCATTTGGTCAAATGACAGTTGTTGTTGTCGATAAACCGCTTGGGCCAATAGATTGAACCATCATAAACATCGCACGAGAGGGACACAAAACCAGCACCTCTTGCATGCGGCCCAAAATGATGTACGTTGGGAAGGGGTGATGTGTGTTTTCAATATAGAATAATGTACAATTTAGATGTGGTGCCTACCTCTCGATACAGACAACAACCATGAAGGCAAGGTAGTTAAGGACGAGATACGTACGCAGGGTTTGATGTAGGTCGAACCCAGCAATCCGAGCATCTGGGAGGGAATCCTGACAACGCATGAGCTTGAGCTTTCGTTGACCGACATTTGACGGTGACCGGCCCTAACATGAACTAGGAGGAATCCATTCATGGCCAACACATACCTCTCATTATCGGTCAAAGGGATGATATATACACTCGGGGAGCCCACAGATATCCGTGTCGTCACAAAAAACCGCACAAGGGAGAAATGGTCGATCATAAGACCCCTATACACTGCATGCGGCCCGAAAATATGTATGGGTACGATGGTGTATGATGTGTTTAAATCCCAAATTCACAACTTCGATGGGCCACGCCAAGTACATTACAAACCGAACACCGGACTTGACTCCAAGCCTGGTTCAATACCTATGCTGTCAGTTTCCCAACTTCGAGGCGGCTGCGGGGGGGGGGGGGGGGTCGTCCCATGCATGCGCTTAAACTTTATTTTGTCTAGCATGGGACAAATCTATATATATCTATACATCTATACACATATATAGTGTGCGAATAACTATGAAAGTTGCTCGTTGGATGAAGCCAATCTGACGGTACAGAGATGGCAAATCCGAGCACTACTGGCCGTTGGATATCATCTACATTCCACCAGATACTGCCACATGTACAATCTAGAAGACTCCATGGTTGAACTTAAGCATAATGCACAAACCTCAAAACACAAGCACTTCTCCTTTGTTCTCTAGAATCTTCCATATCTTAATTGCCCGAACCTTTTTTTTCTAAATGAATTGTCACTTTTTGTTTTTACCTTTACAATGCACAATTCCATGAATCTTAAAATAGTTTTTTTTAAAAACTAATTGATTTTGGATGAGATGAACTATAAGAATTAAACATACATCTACATCATGCACATTTGGGAGAAGAGGCGGGAAACCCATGAGAGGAGTGGCGAGAAACGGTAGCCTGTTTTGAATGAAAACCTAGTAGAGAAGGAAGCGTGAGCTACACGATGCATGCGCACAGTGGTTACCCATGTACTGCATGTGTTGTCGAAAGGGCTCAGGGTTGCCATTCGATCTGGGAGCATCCAACGGTGCACACGTACGATCCGTGGGGTTTGGGTTCTGGCCAGTCAGAACGCAGGACTCCGATCGCGCGCGCAGCGGGGGGGAATATCATACGGAAACCAACATTCGGTGGAAACCGGTGAAAACCACGAGAAAAAGATGTTTTGAAGTTTCAAAAAAATGCGAGATGTTAAGAGGATGATGTTTTATTGGCACACAAAATTTCAAGTTGAAACACATTAGGAGATGTGAGCTATGAAAAAGACAAAATCAGTGTTGGATAGTGCCGAATAGTAATGTCACTATTCAGGGCGGAATTTGTCTTTTTCATAGCTCACATCTCGTAATGTTTTTCAACTTGAAATTTTGTGTCGCAATAAAACATCACCTTCTTAACATCCCACATTTTTTCAGATTTTTATGAAACTTTAAAATATGGTTTCCACGAAGTTTTCATTGAATATCGGCTTTCGTGAGTGAACCGTGTGCTATTTGAAAACATTTCGTGAGAAGAATCTCGGTTTTTAAATCCCCGTAAATCCAAAACTAAGCTGAAAATCATGAAACATGCCATGGCGTCACGACATCGCACTTATATGTCGAGGAATTTTTTTCGTCCATTGTGGCGCAAGTTTTATTACAAGCCTCTTACAAACCGGAGCTTCTCTCAAAGAAGCCTCATGGTTTCGATAGGGAAACGTGTCCCCCTTGTGGGTGAAACATAATCACTGCCTCTTTTCACCTTGTATTTTCATCTACGAGCAACATGGAACGACAGGATATCCGTGCTGAAATTTAAACTTATTCAGGGTTCGTTTGGCCTTTTTATACACTAATTGAGTTTCCTAGGCATTTAATGTCCATAATTCAAATCTGAACTACAAATACATGCTCCAGTTCACCCAAATGGCTAGAAAAATTATACATGTGTCCTTGGGTGCATGTTTAGGTCCCATGCGAGGAATGGGAACGAATTACAACCGTACTGGTGTCATGGCTCATACTCAAACATTTCGAATCTCGGTTTTTAAGTCCCCATAAATCCTGAACTCACCTGAAAGTCATCAAAGGTGGCATGGTGTCACGTCATGGCACATATATGTCATGGTAAAAACATTGTCCAATTTGGGCCAAGCTTTATTACAAACCTCTTACAAAAACTGGAGCTTCTCTCAAAGAAGCCTCGTGGTTCTGATAGGGAAATGTGTTCCCCTTGTGGGCGAAACATAATCACTGCCTCTTTTCGCCTTGTATTTTCTTCCATTGGCAACATGGAACCACAGGATATCTGTGCTGAAATTTAAACTTATTCAGGGTTCGTTTGGCCTTTTTATACACTAATTGAGTTTCCTAGGCATTTAATGTCCATAATTCAAATTTGAACTACAAATACATGCTCCAGTTCACCAAAATGGATAGAAAAATTATACATGTGTCCTTGAGTGCATGTTTAGGTCTCATGCCAGGAATGGGAATGAATTACAACTATACCGGTGTCCTGGCTCTTCCTCAAACATTTCGAATCTCGGTTTTTAAGTCCCCATAAATCCTAAACTCATCAGAAAGTCATCAAAGGTGGCAAGGTCTCATGTCATGGCACATATATGTCGTGGTAAAAACATTGCCAATTTGTGCTAAGCTTTATTACAAACCTCTTACAAACCAGAGCCTATCGCAAGAACCCTCGTGGTTTCGATAGGGAAACGTGTCCCCTTGTGGGCCAAACGATAATCACTCCCTCTTCTAGCCTCGTATTTTCTTCTACACGCGACACGGAACAACTGGAGATTCGTGCTGAACTTTGAAATTATTCAGGGTTCGTTTGACCTTTTTTATTCATTAATTAAGTTTTCTAGGCATTTCATGTCCATCATTCAAATCCGAACTACAAATACATGCTCCAGTGCACTAAAATGGCTAGAAAAAATGTACATGTTTCCTTGGGGTGCATGTTTAGGTCCCATGGAAGAATGGGAACGAATTCAACCGTCTCGCCGTCCTGGCCTGGCCACAAACAATGCGAATCTCGGTTTTTAAATGTCTATAAATCCAAAACTCACCAGGAAATCATGAAACTTGGGATGGTGTCACTACATGGTATATATAATTGTCCAATTTGGGTGAAGCTATATTACAAGCGTTTTACAAACCAGAGCCTGTCGCAACCCTCGTGGTTCCGATAGGGAAACATGCCCCTCTTGTGGGAGAAACGATAATCGATGCCTCTTCTCGCCTTGAACTTTGTTTTCTACAGGCAACATAGAATAACAGGAGTGTCGGGCTGAAATTTGAAATTGTTCAAGGTTCGTTTGGCCATTGTATATATATTACTAATTACTAAGTTTTCTATGCATTTAATGTAGTCCATAATTCAAATTTGAACTACAACCACATGCTCCAGTGAAGCAAAATCGGTGGGAAATCGTACATGTGTCATTGGGTGCATGTTTAGGTCTCGTTTAAGGAATGAGAATGAATTACAAACTTGTCGTCGTCCTGAAACAATGAGAATCTCGGTTTTTAAATCCCAGTAAATAAAAAAGTCACCCAAAAAACATGAAACTTGGCACGGTTTCATGACATGGCACATATATGCCGTGGTAAAAAAATCGTCCAGTTTGAGAAGAGGCGCACACATTAGTAGCCAACGAAGTCCTTTTTGAAACAAAAAGTTGACACGTTAATATCGCAGACGGTTGTATTATATATACCGTGTCGAAATTGAACCATACTTGGTGGCGTGCGTGCAGCTGTTTGATTAGACAAGACGAGCGCGAGAAGTCCGCTGTGCAGGGTCGACGGGACGCGTGCGAGCAGTCCGCCATGTAGGCTCGACGGGACGCATGCATCCTGTCCACCTCGCAGGCTCGACGGGACACGTGCGAGCAGCAAGGCCGCCCATGCTCACAGGGAAGCGAGCTCTTTGACCTCCATGCACCAGCCGCCGCCCGCCTCGCTAACAACTTCTCCATTAATTGGTTAATTAAAGCACCTAGACGGAGGGTGTTTGCTTGCGATCCCATGGCAGCATTTGCTTTGTTCGTGTTTTCAACTAGTATTCCGCCCTAATTTAAATTGCCACATAGGGCAACGGATAATACGACCACAAATAAAATGGCAACAGATAATACGACGACAAATTTACAATGGCGCACGTAATAATTGTCTTACATATTCCGGATAATTTAAAATGCCACATGTGGCAAAGCCCGGAAGACACGAGGGCAAGAGAAGAAGGAAATTGTAGACAACGATCTGGGTCGCTACTGTCTCTACTCATCGATGGATCGTCGGGCGGTGAAATCCTCCAGCTCCTTCTTTAATTCCTCACGACTTTTCTTGAAAGCAGCCACGGATTCCTCCACCTCTTGCTCGCGCTCGATCTGGAGCTTCCTCAAGCCACCCATCAGTTCCTCGACGACCGCTTTCAGCATCATCTCTGAGGCACTACTCTGCTCATGCAGCATCTTCCAGCCGGCGGCCTCCTCCTCCTCGGCGACCAACTTGAGGAGCTTCGCATTGTCATCCATGAGTTGCTCAACGAGGCCGGTCACCTAGTCAACCGAGGCATCGCTGATCTTGACCAGCTTCATCAAGCCGTCGACCAGCTCCTGCTGCGTAGTGACGCCAGCGAGAATGTCTTCGTCGCCGGTGAAGGACTTCAGGAACGCCGGCTCGTCGCGATGGCCGACGCTGTGAATGCGCTTGTGAGAGCCCTCGCGTGCCCGTGAGAGCTCGTTCGAGGGCTCCGCGGCACACCGGGACATCTCTGTTACGGTTGCGGCTTCGCAGCGGGACCTCTCTAGTGCTTCCGCGGCCTTGGTCTTTGCTGCCTGGTTATATGTCTACCCGGAACTCCTCCTACCGGTCATGGCGGAATGACTCGACAGAGAAAACCAGTTTTGTGGGTGATGAGGAGAGGAACTGTGAAGTAATTTTCGAGTGGGTAGTTTTTATAGCCCAGTGCTAAGTGTGAACACATATTAGTTTGATAGGTGTGAACAGATTTGCAATTACTTATTGCACTGTAATCAGCAATGTGACGAGAAACAAGGTCAAAATTTATTGAGGGCAGAAGGTTGACCACGTGGTTGCCCGCTGTTGAGGCGGCCGCGGCGTGCTCCGCTCTGGCGTCCCTGCGCGCGCTCTTCTCGCCGTTGAGGCAAAGTTACAATGGCAAGTGTTAATAATTCTTAATTATTGTCTTACATATTCAGGATAATTTAAAATGCCAAATGCGGCAAGGCCCATAACACTCACGACCTACCCTTGCGGCCGTTCACTCCAAGTGTCCCGACCCGCCTCCGCCTACGGAGCTGCTGGCGCTGGGAGGCTCTTGGGGCTGCTGGGCCTCTTCCAGAAGAGCTTGACAGCGTGCAATCGCACGCATGACAACTCCGCGGAACTGCTCCATTTCCATGTCTCTGGCCTGGTAGCAAATTCCGTTGATCACCTGCATCCTCAAGATATCACGTTGGCGATGTTCTACTTCGTCGGGGACGTCAACTCCGCCAAGGATGCGCTCGAGCCTGGCCACCACATCATCGGATCGAGGTTGACACGACCGCCGCGGGCAATGATGAAGCCGTAGGCTGCCTTTATCTTGAATGAATCGCAGAGGTCCTCTGCCCATTCCTTGCGGGGCATCAGGCTCTCGATGAGCACTGGTGACGGCGGCTCTTTGGGTTGGTCATCGATCATGCTGCCGAGCAGCTCTGGATCTTTTGCACGGTGGATGGCAAACTGCTCATCACACCTCCTTTGCAATATGTCGATTGTGCTCCCAAGGACTGTGACGCCGATACACTGCCGATGGGCCATCACTACAAAAAAAGACACATCCGTGACATTTTGGGCCGAACGGAATTTTTTTTGTCATACTTATGACACTTCTATGACGATAATTGTGACAAAACCCGGTATCATCATAGATGTGGTGGGCTCCTACTTCTATGACAAAAAATCATGACAGAAAATGGGCTTTTTGTCCTGGGCGGGCCGGAGACGCAGCTGCATGACGTTCTTTGGGCCGTCCATGACGAAAAAACCGTGGTAGAAGCGAGGGCTAGGAAAATATCGGGGTGTTCCTGGTTACGGTGGGTGGTCGGGGCCGAGCGATGCATGGAGGTTTGCGCGTTTCTCTCATACACGCACGCGCGTGGGTGCGAGGTGTTGGGCTCTAACTGAACCCGAGCGATGCGTTCGCCTACTGAACCCGAGTGATTGCACTGCAGGCTACGTGTTACTGAACCTGAGCGATCGATCGATGGCTGTTAACTGAACCCGATCGAGCGATTCCTTCGCTACTGCTGCCAACTGAAGCCGATCGATGCTGCTTCTGGATGAACAGTGAGCGTTGCTAGGGGGTTTGGATGAACAGTTCCCAGTGGGGGTGGATGAACATGACCCCGTGGTGTTGCCTCTGGATGAACAGGACCCCGATCGATCGAGCCGGTTGGGGCTGGATGAACAGGACCCGTGGAGGGCTGGATGAACAGGACGACCCCGTGGAGGGCTGGATGAACAGTATACGGTGGAGGGCTGGATGAACAGTAGCCCGTGGAGGGGTGGTTGAACAGGAGCCCGTGGAGAGGGCTGGTTGAACAGTAGCCGGTGGAGTAGCGCGCGGTGGAGGCTGGATGAACAGTCGCAGGTGGAGGCTGGAAGAGGTCGACGGTGGATGAACAGTAGCCTGTGGAGGCTGGAGGGGGTCGACGGTGGAGATGAACAGTATCCCATGCAGTCCCGTTTTGCGGTACGCCACACCCCTCCCGATGAACAGGACCCCCGTTTCGACCGTAGCGCTCCAACACAAGTCTGTTTCCTCCGTTTTGCGGTACGCCACACCCCTCCCGATCAACAGGACCCCGTTTCGACCGTAGGAAGTCCCAACACAAGTCCGTTTCCTCCGTTTTGCGGTACACCAGACCCCTCCCGATGAACAGGATCACGTTTCGAACGTGGCCGGTCGAACACAAGGTTGTTTCCTCTGTTCTGCGGTACACCAGGCCTCGTTTCCATCGGCTGTTCCGTCGAAGCCCTCCCGATGAACACGACGACGCATTCCGTTCCGACCCAGCTGGTTGGCTCCCCATGAACACGACGACGACGTTGTTTCTCCGTTCCGACCCAGCCATGTACACGAGCCCTGGCCGTACGTATGCGCGAGTAGGCGTTCGAGACCCCGCCCGTATGTACGTATGTGGCCGCATTTTCTTTCTTGCCCACTGGCCGCTATACGTATGTGTACATGCTACGTGCGCGCCTCTACTATGACACGTGTGCGCCTCTACATCGACCAGTATGTACGTACACGTTCGCGACCAGAATGACAACGCTACGTACGCTTCGACCAGGTGGGTCCCGACTGTCAGGCACTTCCTTCCGTGCGAAGATGAAGCTAGTGGGTCCCAGCAGTCAGGGGGGCGAAGGTTTTTTTCGGACGCACTTCCTTGCGTGCGAAGATGTAGCTGGTGGGTCCCAGCAGTCAGGGGGAAACGTTTTTTTTCATGAAATACGGTGGCCCGTCCGGTGGGTGCCTGCTGTCAGGTGGAGGAATAATTATTTTGCGCGTAATAAGGAGGCACTTCCTTGCGGCCGCCATGGACCCAGCTGTCAGCCTCTCCACGTATAGTACTCTTCCGATGGAAGTCGTTCCTTGACCACATTGACCACGCCGCGCCGAGAGCACCAGGGCGGTGGACGACGGCAAGGCCTAGGAAGGGGACGACGCGGAACCGGGGAAGACATGGTTGTGGAAGCCCGCGCGGAGAGGAGTACGAGGGTTCACTGGTTCGGCTGCGGTGTGAGGTTGCCGTCACCCAGAATAACAGGGGGTGTGGGTGAGTGGAGGGATGGCCTGGCCAGCGGTGGGAGTAGTAGGGGTGGTGAGGCCTCCGCGGCAGCACAGCCGGCCACGGGAGGCAGGAGCAGGCGGCACGACCGGCGCTACTTTGGGCGGCTGGAGCAAGAAGACAAGAGGTTGAAGAAGCACTATGGCCGTTGGATGGACATCGTACGATCACTGCAGCTAGAATCGTTTATGTTGACTAAGTTAACAAAGCCCTTGGTACGCGTCAACTTAGTAGGCCCACAGGTCAGCCTCCGAAACGGTGCGCCCCATATGTCAGGGGGAGGAATCATTTTTTGGACGGCCGAAGCTAGAATATCTGAGATTGAAGAAGAAGCACGACATCCGTTGGATAGACATCCAACGGCCACTGCTGCTAGAACCGTGTGTTGACTATAATAAGTTGACAAAGCCTTGCATACGCGTCAACTTCTTTTTTTAGGGGACGCGTCAACTTAGTAGGCCCACAAGTGTGTGGCTGAGAACTTATATCCCATTTGCGATTTGTAAGAATGTACAACCCATTTTTGAATTCTAATGGAATTTACTACAGCCCATTTACAGTTTGTTAAAAGTACAGCCCATTTTCTAGCTAGGACAACGATTAATAATTTCAACCAACCGTTCAAGAAAGAATTCAATAAAATTTCCCACATTTTGATGGGATCCGAAATATTTTTATCCCGAAATTTCTAGTCAGATTAAATATAAATTTGTATTACGTAAAAATCCAACGAAACATTGCGCGCGCAACAATTAAAAATTAAGATTTTCAAAATCCATAAATAATATTTTATAAACTAATTTCGTGTTTGGTGCATTTTTATAGTTACTGCCCAGTTTTTATAATTACATCCCATTTATTATTTTTTAAAGCCCATTTTCCTGTTAAGCCTAATGCATCCCTCCTAGGAAAGATTTGCAGCCCGGCGGGGTGGAGAATAACAAGTTGACCTTGCCTGGGTATTCCTCAAAAAAACGTATAGCTGGGCTAGCCATTTTCATCTTGAAAAAAATTAATATTTGGGTTGGATATCTGTCCTGGGCTAGACCGGGCCACAGCCCGCCCAGTTAATACCTTGCTCTCCTCTAAACAACAATGAAAACATCGCCAAGAAAAACTATGTAGTGCTCACGCCTCAAAAACACAAATACTGCTCGAGCTGCTTGGTCCCAGCTGTCGGTCGCGCCTTGTGCAATTCTCTCGTTTATATTGACTACATAGGTTGACAATGGTGTGGGACCATGATGTCAGGAAACCAGGAGGAAGCAAAAAATATATAGTTGTACATAATAAGGAGGCACTTGTGTACATACGGCTATGGCCCTAGTGGGTCCCTACTATCATCCAGTCAAAATAAAGTCATCTCCTGAATCCTCATGTTCATTGACCATGTTAACAATGCTCGGCACCACGGCGAGCGCAACAACTCGGAGGATGACAGAGAGGGCCTCACGGGCCCTACGGATGGTCTGATACAGTGTTCGCTGCTCATTCAGGAAGCCAGGATCATCGGACACCTATGAGCACCTTCGAGAGACTGAGACGGCATGAAACGGTAAGGCCGCGCTTGGGAGCTCTAGTTTATTTCACACCTGCATTAAGATACAAGTGTAATTTACTCGTCATAGGAAACAACGCGTAAAATATAGGCATAATGAAACCGAGGGCCCGAGGTCTGTAAGTAAAACCGGCGGGTTATGCGTATAATTTGAGAGACCAGTGTATATTTTACTAGTCAAAATCGACCAAGCAAGCGCTTCGCCCGAGACCATTTGCTTTTATTTACAAGCGTCAGTTTTACAAGCGGTTTTGGTTGGAAAACGACAATCCAATCACGGCCTAAGATGATGAGTTGGTCGGAAGATCATATGGTTTCACGTCTAACCTACCCGACTTGTCGTATAGGCTATGAATGAAACATAAGACGATGAACTTCTTAAGCACGGAAACAACAGAAGAGGATGATCTTCTTAACAAGCAAATCACTGGCATTAGATCGACATGCAAAACAATACGAAGCATTATTCTCAGGAGGCACGGTGAACAGCTCGTGATGCCGCATGCCACAATATTCCAAGCTCAACTTTGCAATCAAACACAAGGCCTGGCATTACATAGACAATATTCAGAACAAACTCTTAAAATATCTTACATAAGTCAACATTCATGTCACTATGCATCTCAGCAGAGTAAATATTTACTTCTGAACTGAAGACGGGAATAGGAAAAAATGATCGACGTTGCTCACAGCAAAGGGCGTCCCACTCAAAAATATCAAATGCATGTCTTCTGGCTAACATCAATGAGCAAAAATTGACAAGGTTTTCCAATTCCAATATACTAAACTAATGTCAACTTTGACAAGCTTTTCCCATTCAAAATATGTAATGCCTATGATTGTGGAACGGGCAAGGTTTGTCATCTGATAGTCCAGTGGCTCAAGGTGACACGAATGATTAGAGAACCATTCGATGTATTGTGCATGATGAAGTATTATGGAGGACACGAACCATCAGAACATTTTGTGCAGTTCCACTAAAATCAAGCTGAGCATCCCTGTGGATTTCGTATTTATATGCTGCCAGAAAACAAAGACACATCAGCACACACATGAATATTGGCCCCAGTGTCAACCCACCAATCGGTGGACTAACAAACTGAAAGTACGGTAAACAGATTACCATACCCAGATGCCCCATCATTGTTGCTTAGAGTGACATTGACAGACTTGGAGTCATGTCCTGGCTTCTAGGTACTTGTTTGGGCACTTGTTTGCCCAGTGTTCCTCCGAACCACAAGTAAAGCAGCCATCTCTCTTTTTGTCTTTCTTCTTACCCTTCTTAATGGCCGACGCTGGCAGCACCATTCAAACATATAGTCCGGTGGCTCAAGGTGATGACGAATGATTAGAGAACCATTCGATGTGATTGTGCATGATGAAGTATTATGGAGGACACAAACCATCTGGACATTTTGTGCAGTTCCACTAAAATCAAGCTGAGCATCCCTGTGGATATCATATTTATATGCTGCAAGAAAACAAAGACACAGCAGCACACACATGAATATTGGCCCCAGTGTCAACCCACCAATCGGTGGACTAACAAACTGAAAGAACGGTAAACAGATTACCATACCCAAATGCCCCATCATTGTTGCTTAGAATGACATTGACAGATTTGGAGTCCTAGCTTCCTGTACTTGTTTGGGCACTTTTTGCCCAGTGCACTCCACGTGTTGTAGAGTTTCCTATGCTCTCTGTAGACTAGTCATGTCACCAGCGTCTACTAATACTCTGTAAAGCTTCTCGATCATTCCTTGTGTAATGTAGTGCAAATAGTGACTGCTTCTTTCTGCAAAGTGGTAAGACCAACTGGACCCACTAATGCAACAGTTTGCCTTAGACACATTGGCTCCTTTTATGCAGTTCAACTAAAATCAAAGTCGGAATAAAACCGAGCTTTAATTTTGATATCCCTGTAAGCAACAATAGGTATAAGGGAAACAATTACTGAGAATTAACGGTTGATGACTTGTACTTCCAGAAGAAAAACATCTACTGATCTACCTTATCTTAATGGGAAACAAAGAAGGAGAGTAGCAATTCTCAATCAGTGTGATTCATTCATATTAACTGAGTCATTATCTTAACAATGCCTTGTTTCAACATGTATAAAGAACGACAAAGCAGAAAAGTATCATTCCTAAAACAATGCGACTGATTCATTTTAACAGAGACATTATCTTAACAATACCTTGGTTAAACATGTAGAAAGAACTACAAAGCAGGATAGTACCATTTGTAAAACACTGTAACTGATATATAATAACAGTGACATTATTTGAACAATACATTTCTTAAACATGTACTCCCGCCAATCCCTAACAGAAATGGTACTCCTGCCGATCCCTAACAAGTGTTGCAGTTTTGAACTAAGATTCAGTAGTTAATTCTGAGGAAAGTAGGTACTGACCTTTCAAGACCAAGATTTGAAACAACTCCCGAGGAAGATCTAAAAGAGATCTCAACACATTATGGAAACCGGTCTCATTTTGTGCAGTTCCACCAAAATTAAGCGAAGCAAAATGTCGCAATAGCAACAAGTTGAATAGATATCCCTGTTTTAACAGAGGCAAAAAAGGAATCAGTTACTGGCTAATAAAGGAGGATGAAACATGTGGCCACAAAAATGGTAATCCCGACAATCCCTAACAAGTGTTGCAGTTTTGAAATAAGATTCAGTAGTTAATTCTGAGAGTGGCATTGCTTAATTTTACCAGCGGCATTAGATTAACAAAAAGCATAAACAGTTCCAGGGGAGAGTGGGCGCAACAACAACATGTGTTTCCATCTACTTATAAAGGGGGTGATGCAGAGTTTGTTGTAACAAAGCAACAAGCATAATGTCTGGGTTAGTCCCATTTTTGTTCACTACTTAATGGGAAAAGACAGCAATACAATAGCTTCAATTCAACATTTATTTAAAACAGTACCAATACAAGTAGCACAGCATCTCAAAACACACTGCACGATCATGTGGATGAAGGCAAGTACCAACCTGTCATGACGCACACAAGATCACGTACGAATCTGCCAACACGAATAGGAAATCCAATCTCGTTTTGTGCAGTTGCACTGAAATCAAGTAAAGTCGCCGGCGTGACATTTAAGTTTGCTA
The DNA here is from genome assembly GCF_018294505.1 of Triticum aestivum. NCBI lineage: Eukaryota > Viridiplantae > Streptophyta > Magnoliopsida > Poales > Poaceae > Triticum > Triticum aestivum. The sequence continues at coordinate 68,736,463 of NC_057805.1, forward strand.
TAGCAACAAGTTGAATAGATATCCCTGATTTAACAGAGGCAAAAAAGGAAACAATTACTGCCAATAAAGGAGGATGAAACATGCGGCCACAAAAAGAAGCATCTACCTTATCTTGATGGAAAACAAAGTATAGGACAGTAGCATTTCTAAAACGGTTGCATTGATTCATATTAACAGAGAAATTCTCTTAAAATAGTTCAGTAGTTAGTTCTGAGAGTGGCATTGCTTAATTTTACCATCAGCATTAGATTAAGAAAAGGCATAAACAGTTCCAGGGGCGAGTGGGCGCAACAACACCATGTGCTTCCATCTACTTATAAAGGGGGTGATGCAGAGTTTGTTGTAACAAAGCAACAAGCATCATGTCTGGGTTGGTACCATTTTTGTTCACTACTTAATGGGAAAAGAGAGCAATACAATAGCTTCAATTCAACATTTACTTAAAACAGTACCAATACAAGTAGCACAACATCTCAAAACACACTGCACGATCATGTGGATGAAGGCAAGTACAAACCTGTCATGACGCACACAAGATCACCTACGAATCTGCTAACACGAATAGGAAATCCAGTCTCGTTTTGTGCAGTTGCACTGAAATCAAGCAAAGTCGCCGGTGTGACATTTAAGTTTGCTAGGCAACAAGTTGAATAGATATCCCTGATTTAACAGAGGCAAAAAAGGAAACAATTACTGGCCAATAAAGGAGGATGAAACAAATGGCGACAAAAAGATGCATCTAACTTATCTTGATGGAAAACAAAGTAGGACAGTAGCATTTCTAAAATGGTTGCATTGATTCATATTAAAAGAGACATTCTCTTAAAACAACATTCGTTAAGAATGTAATTTACTTTTAACAGTGGCATTGCTTCAATTTTCCAGCAGCATTCTTAGATTAACAACAGCAAAATAGTTGTATGGGACATGGCATGGGACATGCCAGCACCATGTGCGTCCACACGTATAAATGGGTGATGCAGAGTATGTAGCCAAGCAGCATATCTGCGTTGGTCCCATATTTGTTATCTTTACAACTTTTTCCTATGCGAGGGCAGCAAATCTAGTCCTGCACAAACTACCCGACCCCCCAGTTTCTTTCCCTTTTCAACAAAGAGTTCGGTTCCTTACAGATGTGTGTACTTGGTTACCCCCTTTTTCCCTTTTCGACCAACAAAGCGGCTGGATAGCTAGTCTATACTAGTTTCCCTCCCTCCTTTCCTCATAGAACCACGTTCTAGATTCATGCTCCACCCCACCGCACCCTTTTTTCCTCTTTGAACCAAGACCTAGATTCGACTACAGAATCAAAAAATATCCGCATGCAGCTAGACCAATGACGGTTTCAAAGATACTTATACCTTAGGGTCGTCGGGATTTGGCAAGGCGTGCGGCGGGAGGTCGGATCTGCCCACACTACGTACGACAGCGAGGAAGAAGGGGTCGGTGGCCCTCCCGCTGAGGCGATGGATGAAAGAGAAAAGCACAGCCGGCAGTGGATTGCCTCCCTCGCCGAAGGCGATAGAGTGAACGTTGCACCTCCTCCCCTTCCCGGTGCGACGGGATCCGGACGCCTCCTTCGCCAGCTGTGAGGGGGGTGAGAGAGATAGAGGCCACAATGCAGTCTTGTTTAGATCTGGTGAAGAGGGTGAGAGACTATGAATATAGCAAACCCTAGCAGAGGAACATTGAGCCTCCAGCGTGTATATATATATGTAGTGCGGCGAGAGTGTGGAGAGTGCAAACCCTAGCGAACAAGCGCTGAGGCTCCAGCTTATATATACTATAGTACGGACTGAGCTCCGGTGCCTTAACTGCACCTGCTTTTGGCTGTATGACAGGTGGGCCAGTCACATTTTGGGCCCACCTGTCATAAACCCAAAGGCAGGTGCACTAAAGTCAATGAAGCTGCGTCCATATAGTACTCGTGTATACGACTAATATATAGTGGAGTGGTTTTCTTATTCTCTCCATAACAATCGTTTTAAATTGTGTAAGTACGAAACGAAACTCTTTATTTAACGTACCAGTGAAGAAAACTACTACCCCCTCTGTTCCTAAATATTTGTCTTTCTAGAGAATTCAACAAATGACTACATACGGAGCAAAATGAGTGAATCTACACTGTAAAAAATGTCTATATACATCCGTATGTGGTAGTCCATTTCAAACCACTTGAAAGACAAATATTTAGGAATGGAGGGAGTACTTCCGATGAACTAACGATCCACGGGTCCTGGTCGCACTTCCTGTCCTTCACGTGCGGTACAATACCATCCCTTAAGTGAACAACCACACATGCGCCAAATTATCGGAAACGTGTGAGAGTGTGTACAAATAAATTTTAATTTCAATTATCGGAAAGGTTTGAGAGTATGTATAGTTTGCCCTCTCTAATAATTATGGTTTGTTGTGTTCGGCCTAAACTTGGTCAAACTTTACAAAGTTTGACTTCAGTCAAATCTAATATGCGGAGTAAAAAAATCTCTCCATAGCAGTGGTTTTAAATAGAATACGCACGTTCCTGGAAAAAAGAAACGAAAACTGGCGGACAAGTTTTTAACGTACCAAGAAAGAAAACTCGATCAAAAACACGCCCCCGCTTCCAGGTCGCGAGAGTCGTCGCGCACACACACATAGACATAGCCATGCATATCCGTGTTTACGTAAAATTCCATTTCCATCTCCATCTCCAATCATATTTGTCCAACTGGCACATTATTTACGTTGTTAATTATATAAGCGGCAATATTAACATACATCATCTCTTGTTTGCGGGCGTCCGGACCGCTGCCACGGCCGCTCCTGACCAACCCGAACCCTCTTCATCACCCGTGCGTGCTTCGTGCCCGAAACGGTCAGTGCCGCATTCATGCCCGGCCAGAGCGGATGCGACCTCTCACTGGCGCCGGCATTGAAGCGGCGCGCCGGCCGATAGAGCATCGCTCGTGCCACTTCATGGTGCACGCGACTACTCCGCGTTCAAAGGTCGCAATAGCCGGCCACAACATGCATGTAAAAAGTTCTTGGGAGTCTGTGCTACAGCTAGCTGTCCTCCCCCAACTCATCAATCTCTTCCAGTAGTGCTAGTACTCCATGGCGCGATCCATCGACAAGCAGGCGGGAAAGTTATCGTATACTCAGTTTGCGGTGAGTGGCATGCCGAGCGACCGTGTGGGGTCGAGCCATGGAGGAGGGTGAGACACGAATGCGACAGACATGATTTAAACGTTGGTTTTGCTCGATGGCGCGATCCAATGAAACGAAACGTTGGTTTCTCTCCGTTTCCATTTTTTCTCTGGAAAAACAGAAACTTTCCACTCCATTTTCATTCCTACTCCAAGGTTGCCTTGTTACAACATTCCATCAAATACAAAGGAAAACTAACGCGCATGCTAATGCATCTCAATGATTCACAGATCATAGCCAATATTTACTTCACAACTAAAGACAAAAGTTGTGAGAGCGTGTACGAAAGAAAAACGACTGATGGGGTCACTACGACTTAAACCCTAAACCCTAAACGGGATTTAATTTCCTGGCCAGGTAGAACCTGTCGAAGGAAAGACGGCTGGCACCCTCGGATCATACGATGCTTTTGTGCAGTTCCACTAAAATCGAGCTGAGCATCCCTGATGGCAAAGATATTGAAGAAGTGTGATTAGAATAATAGTACTGGCACTAGTTCATGAGACATAAACTCATCACAAGTAGAAGCCGGTGGAAGTAGAGAAAGATCGACATGGAGATGGAGCTACGTGGGGAGCTGCGGCAGTGGAGCAAGCCAGCTCCAAAAGGAAGATGCACTACCTGGGACGTCGGGCTGTACCTAGAAGGGCGGTTGGGACGCAGCATCGGCCCATACCGCGGTGACCCCCGATTGGGACGCACCGACTGTGGATTTTCTCCCTCGCCGATGTCGACCGCGTCTACGCAGAACATTGTTCCCTTCCCCCAGCTGCGGGACCAGGCCGGATATGTGACCAGCGGTGTGGCCACCGTCGTTCTATGCTTGTGAAGAGAGCAACCCAAGCATGCAGGCTTGTAGCTTAGGCTCCTACTAGTGTATATATAGTGGTTTTATTTTTCTCTCCATATCAACCATTTTATATTGTGTACGTGTCATTGAAGAGTGAAATGATGATTGCTTCTTCCGACTAACTTACTGTGTGATTTGACTACTCCTTTACTGGCCCCTACACGTACTCCCCCTACGTGTATGCAACAGTCACACGTACACATGGATGCAAAAACGCGCGCGACGCCCTAATGCATGCATGTCTGAGCACACGACAGAACACACACGGTCACGCTCAAGTGCTCAACCTACACGTGCATGCACACACATACTCAGCCAGGGTGAGCTAGTGACCGTATAAACACCGGAAAATGTATATATTGAGCGCAATGAGCATATTATGAAGTCCACTGACCGTATTTTTACAAATATACAGTGACAAACAGTGTATTTATCTCGTTTGAAATTACGCCATATTAACCGGAGAGGAGGCAGTATGGACTAGCATTACTTTGTTGTGTCCCGTCAACTTGCCGAATGAGGAGAATCTTGCAGGACGGGAGAAGCTTGCGCGCGGTGGCTCGCAGAACAAGGAGAAACTTTTGACTAATGCAAGCTCTCCCTCGCTCAGGCGGTGGACGTGCAACAGTTAATTCGGTGTCATATTGCCAGAAGCATACAATATACTAGTACTATTATTGTTCGACTTCCCAAAGAGGCGAACAGCCAAGCACAAAGTTTACTAGTACTAGTACTACTACTATAATCTATAGAGGTATGTACGATACTAGTACTAGGAACCGGATGGAGGAGCGTCTGCACTCTTATTATATTTTTAAAATGTGATAAAGCAATCTTCAACACATTTGGTTCTCTTCGAGGGTTCTCGCATGTGATAATGGAAGTTGATTGCATGTCACACTCGCCACAATTCTCGCTTAATTCTGGCTCATATCCTGTTACAAATAGGAGCGCTCGGTAATATTTCCTCTTTTTTTGTTATTTAGCATGTAAACAGGTCAGCAAACCTTGCGGCGCATCTTTGTGCGAACCGTGCTTGCTGCACTTTGAATGTGGCCGAGAGCTGGCTTGATGAAACACCTCGCTTCCTACTTCTTTTTTTGTGGGGTACCTTGCTTCCTAGTGACCAGTGTCTTGGCTGATCGTCCTAAGAATGCTTATATATGAATAAAGCTCTCTCATTTACCCGCAAAAAAATTAAGCCATATTAACCATAAAGGAGGGAGTATGGACTAGCACTACTTTTTGGTGTGTCCCGTCAACTCACAGAACGAGGAGAAGCTTGCAGGACAAGGTGAAGCTCGCTTACGCCTTTTGACTAATGCAACCTACCCTCGCCCAGGCAGTGGACATGCATCAGTTCATTCGGTGTCAGATTGCCAGAGGCATACACTGCAGTACCGAACATGCGGAGTACCATCATTGTTCGACTTCACGAAAAGGCGAAGAGCCAAGCGCAAGGTTTAGTAGTACGAGTAGTACTACTACTAGAACCGCATGGTGGAGCGTCTGTACTCTTATTTTTTTAATCTCTGATAAAGTACACATTTATTTCGGAGAAGGGCGGAAAACGGCAGCCCAACATGTAATGATGATATCGATCAACCATGCTCGAATATATCTTGGCCTCCGTGCGAGCCCGTCTGTGTGTTCTCGCTCCTCGTCCCTCTCAAGGAACGGCGGGTTGGCCATTTTGCCGTCAATTGAGATCGGTTTGCTCACACTCCGGTCCCACGTGTCAGTGATATGCCAAGAGGAGGTGCGTTGACTGACTGGCCATATGCATACTTGGTTTTGCACCTTCATACTACTCCTCCCTCCGTCACAATTTACAGGGCGCGCTTCATTATGATGCATTTCTCTCAATGCATTTCCACCACCAGAGAGACTTTAGACGCATTTGGTGCTCAATTAATTAGGGCATGGTAACCGCAATCAAGTCCACAATTTTCTCTCGATGTACTACGGAGTGGAGTAAGTGCATGCATGTGTGTACCCGGGGTGGAAGCACTGCATGCATGTGTGTACGCATTATTTCCTCTAGTAATAGACGCCATGCTATAACTACCAATGCTATTTTTCAGGCCGATCGCTAGTCGCCTTGGTCCCAGAGATTTTTTCTTTTTCTGAAGCGCGCTCTATAAACAGTGACGGATGGAGTAGTATGAGCGGATTCAAAGAAGAGCCTATTGATGGTTGCTTCTTCCGAGCAACTTACAGTGGGAAAGGTGGGGCTTATGATTTGACTGCTCATTACTCACTATTAATGCGGCGCAACGACCGGGCTGAGTCTCCCATGCGGCTGTGCACTACCCCCTTGGTTCTTAAATATACTCTGGAGTATTTGTCTTTCTAGAGATTTCAACGAGTGACTACTCAAATATTTGTCTTTTTAGAGATTCAAATGGACTACTACATACGGATGTATATAGTCATATTTTAGAGTGTAGATTCACTCATTTTGCTCTGTATGTAGTCACTTGTTGAAATCTCTAGAAAGACAAATATTTAGGAACGGAGGGAGTACACATACGAAGCAAAATGAGTGAATCTACACTCTAGAATATGCCCATTTGAAATTTGTAAAAAGACAAATATTTAGGAACGAAGGAATATAATTTTGTGCATGGCACATGGACCCGGATGCCGAAGAGGCTTCTGGCAATGCTATCAAGCTTCAAGCATTTGTTTACATAATTGACGTACTATACAAATAATTTTCCAGCAACATGAAATTGTACAATGGTGTGAGCTTTCAGCTTTTGTTTCGTGTGTCTTGCCATCGATGCTCTTTCGGAAACAATAAAAAACAAACTTCCTTGCTAATGCATCTCAATTATTAGCAGATCAGAGCTAATATTTACATCACAACTGAAGACAAAATTGTGAGAAGGTGTTAAATTAAAATTGATCCATGCTTTCATTGGCAGCAACGTCCCCCCAGCTCTGTCTAAATCAACAAGGCATGTTGGGAAAAAAGTAGCTGTCTGGAGCATGCAACATTCCGATCATTTTGTGCAGTTCCACTAAAATAGAGCTGAGCGTCCCTGTTCCAAAGATATTAAGTGTGATTATGATAATAGAGGACTGCTGATGAAACAATAAACACACAAATAGAAGCCGGTCACCTTTGCAGTCTCTCTTAAGACTAACTAGTTGGAGAAGATTAGGCTCGGAGTTGGATGAGGAGGATAGAGCAAAACCAATCTCCCTTTGTGCAGTCGCACTGAAATGTAGAGATGTTGCCCGTGTGACATTTTAGTACAACTACACAAAACACTCTTAAGAAAAAAGTGATTTGTGCAGTTCACCAAAAGGTCGCAATAGCAACGAGGTGAAATGGATACCCTGTTTGCAAAAAAGAGGTAGAAAGGAAACAATTACTGGCCAATAACAGTTGATGACACATGCGACGACAAAAAAGAAGCATATTCCTTGTCCTAAGGGAAGATAACAACACGGTTGTGTTTGTCTAAAACGGTGTGAGGATGAGATTGCAATATGGAAAGTACGCCAGACGAGCTACGTTTTGGGCAAAGAACTATGGAAGATCCACATGCAGCGACATGGGAAGACGGGCAGTGGAGCAAGGCCGGAGGGGATACCTAGAGGTCGTCGGGATGTAACTAGGTGAGCGGCGGCGGGCGGAATCTGCCCATACTGCGGCAGCGAGTAGGTGGCATAGGCCCTACCGCGCCGGAGCTTGGTCAGAGAGAACGGCGTGTACAGATCGGGACGTGCTGCCTCGGCGCCGTCGAACGGAGAAACGATGCACATCCTCCCTTTCCGCCGGTGGACGGGATGCGGCCGGATCAATGACCAACGGTGAGAGAGAGAGAGGCCACCGCGGCCTTGTGTGAGATACTCTGAAGAGAGACAAACCAGGCAGGCAGGCTCCATTGTATATAGTGGAGCGGACTACCTTTTTCTCCATAAAAATCGTTTTATATTCTGTGTACGTGCCATTGAGCGATATAACTTTATTTAAAAATAACGCGCCAACGCATCAAGTCGAACTTTGTTTCGTGCACGCGTGGTACACAACCTCCGTAGGTAAACAACCGCTACACGCGTTCAAATTAGCACGTGGGCTGCCATTTCATACAGAAATGAGCTCCACCGTGTACCCCTCCGTAGGTAAACAACCGCTACACGCGTTCAAATTAGCACGTGGGCTGCCATTTCATACAGAAATGAGCTCCACCGTGTACCCACGCGGGTGTGGCTGGGCACGAAGCGTGAGTACGTGCACGGTGCACCTATTCTCTTCTTGTATACGTACACCACCTACGTGGGGTTGTGTGAGAGAGATACAAATGTAGAGAGATATAGTGTGTGGGTTCGTGAGAGTTTTGGGGGGGGTCAATCAAAAAATGTAACATATGCAATGTGTATGAAATAGAGTCCTGGATATATCATCGGCTTGAGGGGGTGATCCACGAGAAGAGAGTGGAGGTATCATCAGCTTGAGCTGTCCATAGAATTGAAGAGAGGGATGATGCGTGTGTGTGCGCACGCGATCGATAAAGAGTGCCATCGAATTTGTGTGTGCCCACGTCAAAGATATAGAGTGGCTGGCCTACTGGAACGTGAGAGGGGACAGGTGCAGTTTGTCTCTGTGGCATGGATACCTACCTACAGCGCTCGACTATCGGTGTGTGGTGGGGGGAGGTAGGCCTAATTAACTATAGAGGTACAATGGCTGGTATATGTGTGGAGGAGGAGAAAGGCCTACCTCATGTATTAAGGGAGATCGATCTACCTCATGTATTAAGGGAGATCGATCGGTACCCATGCATATGTGTGGGAGAGGAATAAGGTTGGGAGAGAGATAGATCTAGATTGTTGGAGGGGGTGGTAGTGGAGTTGCTTCTAACAAATGGTGGGATAGGCTTGCTGCACAAACGGAGGGCACGCCTGCAATATCAAGAAGAGAGGGGATGGCTGCCTGTCTGTGCACGTGCATGTGAGAGACAGGTCGGGAGGCATGCACGAATGATGAGGGGGGACGATATGGCTGTGGTAAGTGATAAGTCTTCGTCGTATCTATAATTTTTTATTGTTCCATGCCAATATTACGCAACTTTCATATACTTTTGGCAACTTTTTATATTATTTTTGGGACTAACATATTGATCCAGTGCCCAGTGCCAGTTTCTGTTTGTTGCATGTTTTACGTTTCGCAGAAACCCAATATCAAACGGAGTCCAAACGGGATAAAAACGGACGGAGAATTATTTTGGAATATTTATGATTTTTGGGAAGTAAAATCAACGCGAGACGGTGCCCGAGGGGGCCACGAGGCAGGGGGAGCGCCCCGGGGGCAGGCACGCCCTGGACCCTCCTGGGCACCCCGTAAGGCGGTTGACGCTCTTCTTTTGCCGCAAGAAAGCTAATTTTATGAGAAAAATCTGGGCGAAAGATTCAACCCAATCGGAGTTACGGATCTTCGAATATAAAAGAAACGGTGAAAGGGCAGCAGAACAGAACACAGAAACAGAGAGAGACAGATCCAATCTCGGAGGGGCTCTCGCCCCTCCCACGCCATGGAGGCCAAGGACCAGAGGGGAACCCTTCTCCCATCTAGCGAGGAGGTCAAGGAAGAAGAAGACGAAGGGGCCCCCTCTCCCCTTCTCTTCCGGTGGCGCCAGAACGCCGCCGTGGCCATCATCATCACCGCAATCTTCACCAACAACTTCACCGCCATCATCACCAACTCTTCCCCCTCTATGCAGCGGTGTAACCTCTCTCTTACCCTCTGTAATCTCTACTTAAACATGGTGCTCAACTCTATATATTATTTCCCAGTGATGTATGGCTATCCTATGATGTTTGAGTAGATCCGTTTTGTCCTATGGGTTATTTGATGATCAAGATTGGTTTGAGTTGCATGTTTTATTATTGGTGCTGTCCTATGGTGCTCTCTGTGTCGTGCAAGCGTGAGGGATTCCCGTTGTAGGGTTTGCAATATGTTCATGATTTTCTTATGGTGGGTGGCGTGAGTGACAGAAGCACAGACCCGAGCAAGTAGGTTGTTTGCGTATGGGATAAAGGGGACTTGATGCTTTAATGCTATGGTTGGGTTTTACCTTAATGATCTTTAGAAGTTGCGGATGCTTGCTACAGTTCCAATCATAAGTGCATATGATCCAAGTAGAGAAAGTATGTTAGCATATGCCTCTCCCTCAAATAAAATTGCAATAATGATTACCGGTCTAGTTATCGATTGCCTAGGGACAAATAACTTTCTCGTAACAAGAAGCTCTTTACTAAAACTAATTTAGTTGTGTCTTTATCTTAACAGACCCTACCTTTTATTTTTGTGCTCTTTATATTCTTGCAAACCTATCCAAAAACACCTACAAAGTACTTCTAGTTTCATACTTGTTTCCGGTAAAGCGAACGTCAAGTGTGCGTAGAGTTGTATCGATGGTCGATAGAACTTGAGGGAATATTTGTTCTACCTTTAGCTCCTCGTTGGGTTCAACACTCTTACTTATCGAAAGAGGCTACAATTGATCCCCTATACTTGTGGGTTATCAGTAAGCAGACGTAACTACATAGGAAGATCAATCGTCCTTTGTCAAAGAAAGGAGAGACATAACTTGTGTGGTACGTCGATCGATGGGGGGGCGAATAGTTAAAGTCGACCTAGGTATATGTTGGGAGATCGATCAGTATACATGCATGTGTGTGTTAGAAGCAAATGAGGCACGGGGAGAAGGATAGAGAGAGAGGGATGCATCTAGGAGGTGGTGCGGGAGTCATACTATATCGAGGGGGAAGGAGTGTGCGAGTACGAGATCGATGAAAAGAGTGGTGGGAGTGAGGCATGGACAGTGATAAGAGAAGAGGGGAAGCTTGTGTTTGTCCTAGGCACACCTGGCTAGAGAGGCATATCGATCGATGTGTGCCGTAAAGAAGGAGCTGGGGGCCTACATACACCGTGGGTGAACGACCTAAAGTGAAAAGACGAATTTGCGCGATGGAGCTAGAGAATGCTGAGGGAGGGTGAGAGGGCGGGCGTGTGCATGCACGAGAGAAAGTTAGCGCTACCTACAAAGATAAGAGGATTGTGTGGGTGTAAAAGATGAATAGAGATCATACTTCATTATAAATAGCGAATTCGGATATTTGAAGAATTTATCATAGTTTTTTAAACCGACGCATGTGTGAATATATATAACGGTGATACACATGGTGTGGTTATGAACATGTTATACTACATGTAATATATTTTATCTCTACTCTTATAAAATAACAGAGTTGTTGATGATATTGCGCCTGCCATCCTGCAATATAGGCTGTCCGATTTATATCTGACGGGTAGGAAGGAAACTATGGCAATTTTGAAAAAAGATACCCACACCCCTCTCCATATTTGCAAATTAGGCCTCCCCTTGATCATGTTGATGTTCTGTGGAACGCATGGGCATCTTGCTAGTACTACGTATAATATATAGAACATTGATCATAATTTGGGCTAATGTGTGGCTTTTGCAGCTCAGGTCTAAATACTTGTCATAATGTAGGGGGCGGGGCACTATACTATGTGCGATAAACACGGTGTACGTATGGAACATGGTTTAGATTATGAATATATAGTTAGTACATCAACTGTACTATTATTTGGAATCAACATCAAGTGTATTCAAAAAATAGAATTCGAGTTCATGTAGTACACATAGTTCATATCTATCTCTATAGTAATCATGTGGTGTGTTATTAAGGTAATATACGAATGATGGTTGAAGTTGGCAACAATCATGATTGTAGATTCTTATTGAAATAGAGAAACGAATTCAAATTCAGTTCGAATTGCAGCGGTAGTATAGACATTTGGAATGCACTAAAATGTTGGTATGAGTAGGTTACATGCATTATACAACAAGCAAAAAAATTAATTGGACATAACATGGATTCATACTCCCTCCTTCCATCTATATAGGGCGTAATGCGTTTTTTAAGACCGCCTTTGATTATTGACAAGATTAATAGTACATGACATGCACAATGTGAAAATTATATCATTGAAAGAACCTTTCACAAACGAATTTAATGGTGTGCTTTGTGAAAGTTGCATGTCATATATTATTGCTCTAATATTTGGTCAAAGTTAGCATCGAAAAATGCATTAGGCCCTATATAGATGGAAGGGGGGAGTAGCTTTGAATAGCATTTTAATAGTAAAAAGGGGCAAGACTCACTCTTTGTGTGGTGTGAATAGTTTTTTTTCGTTTTCTTTTTGGTTGAGGGAAGTGCCAATTGATTTGGTATGTACAAGTACAATATTACACGTTAGGCTTGTCCCTAAAATTCAACCCGCGCCTTGTTATATCCCGAAATTCACATATCGTGCTCCCAAAACTGGCGCCTTCACAACCCGCGCCTTGCTATCCCGAAATTACAACGCGCGCGAAAACTCCCTCCAGCTGCCAAATCCTGACACGTGAAATCCCCCTTCTAACCCTGAGCCGAATGGGCCGCTAGTTCAAATCGGTGGGGGGTACTTTTGTAACACACCCTACATTTTGGACAAGCGCGTCCCTAAGTCATGGTTCACCCCCTCCCATCGCCTCCTTTTTGCCATTTGAAATCCCAGGCCGCCATAACCTCTCCGCTCCAGCCGCGAAACCCCACCCTTCTCCGTCCGCCACCTCATCGCTGCCCAGCCGGAGCCTCTTCCCTGACGATGTCGTCCACCGCAACAGCTCAACGTCCCTCGTCCACCTCCCCGGATGAGGATCTGTCGTCCATCTCGTCGTCCCGCCGGTTCAGCCGCCCCATCCTCCACCTCCAAGGAGCTGCTCCAACGATCGCCTCGTTTATCGCGGCTGCTCCATCCCCACAGCGCCGCCTTAACCTGTTCCACCGGAACCGTAGCATCCTCACTGACTCCTCAGACGAAGCTGAGGCCTACTCGGCGCCACCAAAGAGGTTGTACACTCATCGCATCGCACCTTCTCCTTAACTCGGCCTCCCGGCACCGACGGTGCTCCATCCCGCACCCCCATGGATCGGCTACCTTGAAGTCGGCGCCGCGGGCGACATCTCCACGGTGGCTCTCACCCAGTGCGAGGCCCCTTCGGCGGCGGCGTCCATACCAGCCGGATCTGCTGCTGCTGCTACGGCTCTTGCTCGCTCATGCTGTTGCTGCTGCTACGGCTCTCACTCGATCGCTCGCTCGCCAGCTGCTGTGCTCCAGCTCTCGGTCGCTCGCTCGCGCTACTGCTGCTGCTCTCCCATCGCTCGTGATGCTACTCTGCTTCGATTTAGCTACACTTCAGTCGACTAAATCGACTTTTGGGTCAGTCGATTTTCAGGGAGTGGGGGTTCGCCGGAGTTAAGGAAGAACCACTCACAGCGGGGACGGGTGCTCGCCGGAGAGGTACCCCACTATCTATCTTAGGGTTCAGGGTGGGGGCAGGGGGCCTAGAGGGCTGGCTGGGGCGGCGGCGGACCGGCGGTGGGGAGTTGTTTCGGGGCAGCGAGGCGGCGCTGGGGCCGGTGGTGGCTGGCGGTTCAGGGGGGGTGCAGGTTGAAGATGAACTGCAGGCCCTCCCTAAACTACATTTCAAGTCCCTCTCTGCTACCATTGCGTTCAGTTTCGACAGTAACATTCAGATTCCACAGTAAATTTCAGTTTCGACAGTTAAGTTCAGAGTCAACAGTTTTTACCTCATCTGTTGTAGTTAGGTGGTTTTTGGTGATGTAAGTTTTACATCTATTTTACATCATCTATTGGAGATGCTATTAGAATCCCACTAGAGATTGACGATGTCTGTCTTGTGCTGCTTCAGCCTTGACGTCTTATGGCTCACCGGAGCTACTCCAATGACAGAACGATCCATCACAACAGAGCAGTGCCCTGGACGCCGTCTATAGATTCCTCATATCTTCCTCCACACCTCTGACAACCACCTCTGCCTCAACTGCTTCAGCGACCAACCCAATGATGCTGAGGTCGACACGGCTACGGCAAAGAGGTTGTACACTTGTTGCATCACTTATTACTATACATTCATGTCGATCCATTATGGCTATTTTGGTTCAACAGAAAAACATAGCAATAGGGAATTTTCCAATGGCACCCTACTATTCAATTATTCATGCATTTTGTTGAAAGGAATGAAGCAAAACATCCACCTGGACCTACTTTTCAAAATCCTATGCATGAAAACAAGACCAAGTGCATTAATGGCAGAATAACATTCTAACTGTATACGCTTTCATATGGTTTCACTTTATTTTGGCCATGTTACTTTGCATTCCTCTGCTCTTCCAATTCCTGTAAACCAAACACCCAAGTTGACAGAAATCCTGTGTTTACAAATGCTCTGTTTACCATGTGCATTCCTATCCTATTCCGGTGCTTTTCCTATCCCTGCATTTTTAGAATCATGCAAGCCAAATGAGCCCTTACAGAATTACTTCAGTTACAAGTAGGTATCGAAGGGAACTTTGTGTGGTTTGTTCTGCTCCTGCCGCGATGTCCTCCACCTCAACTGAGCTGCTCCCTCGACAGAAACATCCACCAAACTAGACATCACGACTCCTGACCGTCTTTCGCCGCCTCAGATCTCCTTCCCTGCCGCCGGCGCCCACAACAACGGCATCACCATCATCAAGTCAGCAGATGAACCTGAGGAGTACTAGGGTCCATGATACGTCTCCAACGTATCTATAATTTTTGATTGCTCCATGCTATATTATCTTCTGTTTTGGACATTATTGGGCTTTATTATTCATTTTTGTATTATTTTTGGGACTAACCTATTAATCGGAGGCCCAGCCCAGAATTGCTGTTTTTTTGCCTATTTCAGAGTTTCGCAGAAAAAGAATATCAAACGGAGTCCAAACGGAATGAAACCTTCGGGAACGTGATTTTTGGAACGAGCATGATCCAGGAGACTTGGACCCTACGTCAAGCAACCAATAGGGAAGCCACGAGGTAGGGGGGCGCACCTACCCCCCTAGGGCGCGCCCTCCACCCTCATGGGCCCCCTGTTGCTCCACCGACGTACTTTTTCCTCTTATATATACCTACGTACCCCCAAACGATCAGATACGGAGCCAAAAACCTAATTCCACCGCCGCAACCTCCTGTACCCACGAGATCCCATCTTGGGGCCTGTTCTGGAGCTCCGCCGGAGGGGGCATCGATCACGGAGGGCTTCTACATCAACACCATAGCCCCTCCGATGAAGTGTGAGTAGTTTACCTCAGACCTTCGGGTTCATAGTTATTAGCTAGATGGCTTTCTCTCTCTTTTTGGATCTCAATACAATGTTCTCCCCCTCTCTCGTGGAGATCTATTTGATGTAATCTTCTTTTGCGGTGTGTTTGTTGAGACTGATGAATTGTGGGTTTATGATCAAGTTTATCTATGAACAATATTTGAATCTTCTGAATTCTTTTATGTATGATTGGTTATCTTTGCAAGTCTCTTCGAATTATCAGTTTGGTTTGGCCTACTAGATTGATCTTTCTTGCAATGGGAGAAGTGCTTAGCTTTGGGTTCAATCTTGCGGTGTCCTTTCCCAGTGACAGTAGGGGCAGCAAGGCACGTATAGTATTGTTGCCATCGAGGATAACAAGATGGGGTTTTTATCATATTGCATGAATTTATCCCTCTACATCATGTCATCTTGCTTAAGGCGTTACTCTGTTCTTATGAACTTAATACTCTAGATGCATGCTGGATAGCGGTCGATGTGTGGAGTAATAGTAGTAGATGCAGGCAGGAGTCGGTCTACTTGTCTCGGACGTGATGCCTATATACATGATCATACCTAGATATTCTCATAACTATGCTCAATTCTGTCAATTGCTCAACAGTAATTTGTTCAACCACCGTAAAATACTTATGCTCTTGAGAGAAGCCACTAGTGAAACCTATGGCCCCCGGGTCTATCTTCATCATATTAATCTTCCAACACTTAGTTATTTCCTTTGCTTTTATTTTACTTTGCATCTTTATCATAAAAATACCAAAAATATTATCCTATCAGATCTCACTCTCGTAAGTGACCGTGTAGGGATTGACAACCCCTTATCGCGTTGGTTGCGAGGATTTATTTGTTTTGTGTAGGTGCGAGGGACTCGCGCGTAGCCTCCTACTGGATTGATACCTTGGTTCTCAAAAACTGAGGGAAATACTTACGCTACTTTGCTGCATCACCCTTTCCTCTTCAAGGGAAAACCAACGCAGTGCTCAAGAGGTAGCAAGAAGGATTTATGGCGCCGTTGCCGGGGAGGTCTACGCAAAAGTCAACATACCAAGTACCCATCACAAACCCTTATCTCCCGCATTACATTATTTGCCATTTGCCTCTCGTTTTCCTCTCCCCCACTTCACCCTTGCCGTTTTATTCGCCCTCTCTTTTCCGTTCGCCTCTTTTTCGCTTGCTTTTTGTTTGCTCGTGTTTTGGATTGCTTGTTTGTCACGATGGCTCTACCTAAATTTGGTGATCTTCACCTTAAAAGGTTAGAAGAGATCGAAAGCAACGTTAGGAGTTTTATGGTTTTGCAATTTGAGCATAATAATTTCTTCAGAAATGAGCTTAAGGAACAAAAAAGCTTTATGACTTATATGAATAAAGAGCTCGATGATATGTCTAAAGAATTTGATGGTTTGAGATCCCAAATTGCTCATCATGAAAAGTTGATAGCTGAAATATCGGATAAGCAGGCTACCTTAGTTAATAAGATGGCCGCTAAACCGGATTTCTATGAAAATAAAGATGAAGATCTAAAAGTTATTGATGTGTCCCCTATTAAATCTTTGTCTTGCAATATGAATCTTGATAATGATGGGACTGAATATGATCCACCTTTACCTAGAAGGCGTTCCAAAAATTCGGAGTTTTTAGATCTTGATGCTAAAATTGATAAAAGTGGGATTGAAGAGAACAAAACCCTAGATATTAATGAACCCACTATTTTGGATTTCAAGGAATTTAATTATGATAATTGCTCTTTGATAGATTGTATTTCCTTGTTGCAATCCGTGCTAAATTCTCCTCATGCTTATAGTCAAAATAAAGCTTTTACCAAACATATCGTTGATGCTTTGATGCAATCTTATGAAGAAAAACTTGAGTTGGAGTTTCTATCCCTAGAAAACTTTATGATGAGTGGGAACCTACTATTAAAATTAATATTAAAGATCATGAATGCTATGCTTTGGGTGATTTGGGTGCTAGTGTTTCCACGATTCCAAAAACTTTGTGCGATTTGCTAGGTTTCCGTGATTTTGATGATTGCTCTTTAAACTTGCACCTTGCGGATTCCAATATTAAGAAACCTATGGGAAGAATTAATGATGCTATTCTTGTTGCAAATAGGAATTATGTGCCCGTAGATTTTATCGTTCTTGATATAGATTGCAATCCTTCATGTCCTATTATTCTTGGTAGACCTTTCCTTAGAACGATTGGTGCAATTATTGATATGAAGGAAGGGAATATTGGATTCCAATTTCCATTAAATAAAGGCATGGAACACTTCCCTAGGAACAAAATAAAATTACCATATGAATCTATCATGAGAGCCACTTATGGATTGCCTACCAAAGATGGCACTACCTAGATCTATCCTTGCTTTTATGCCTAGCTAGGGGAGTTAAACGATAGCGCTTGTTGGGAGGCAACCCAATTTTAGTTTTAGTTTTTTGCTTTTCGCTTCTGTTTAGGAATAAATATTTTATCTAGCCTCTGGTTAGATGTGTTTTTATGTTTCAATTAGTGTTTGTGCCAAGTTAAACCTATAGGACCTTCTTGGATGATAGTTATTTGATCTTGCAGAAAATTCCAGAAACTTTTTGTTCACAAAAACAATTGTTAAAAATCACCAGAACGTGATAAAATATTGATTCCAACTGCTACTGTTCAATAAATAAATTTTTTAGGTCGTCCTATTTTGTCTGATTTTTTGGAGTTCCAGAAGTTTGCATTAGTTACAGATTACTACAGACTGTTCTGTTTTTGACAGATTGTGTTTTTCGTGTGTTGTTTGCCTATTTTGATGAATCTATGGCTAGTAAAAGAGTTTATAAACCATAGAGAAGTTGGAATACAGTTGGTTTAACACCAATATAAATAAAGAATGAGTTCATTACATTACCTTGAAGTGGTCTTTTGTTTTCTTTCGCTAACGGAGCTCACGAGATTTTCTGCTGAGTTTTGTGTTGTAAAGTTTTCACGTTTTGGGTGAAAGATTTGATGGATTATGGAACAAGGAGTGTCCAGAGCCTAAGCTTGGGGATACCCATGGCACCCCCAAGATAATCTAAGGACACCAAAAAGCCAAATATTGGGGATGCCCCAGAAGGCATCCCCTCTTTCGTCTACTTCCATCGGTAACTTTACTTGGAGCTATATTTTTATTCACCACATGATATGTGTTTTGCTTGGAGCGTCTTGTATGATTTGAGTCTTTGCTTTTTAGTTTACCACAATCATCCTTGCTGTACACACCTTTTGAGAGAGTCACACATGATTCGGAAATTATTAGAATACTCTATGTGCTTCACTTATATCTTTTGAGTTATATAGTTTTTGCTCTAGTACTTCACTTATATCTTTTAGAGCACAGTGGTGGATTTGTTTTATAGAAACTTTTGATCTCTCATGCTTCACTTAGATTATTTTGAGAGTCTTAAATATCATGGTAATTTGCTTAAATAATCCTAATATGCTAGGCATACAAGATTTGTAAGAATTCTTATGAGTGTGTTGAATACGATGAGAAGTTTGATGCTTGATAATTGTTTTGAGATATGAAGATGGTGATATTAGAGTCATGCTAGTTGAGTAGTTGTGAATTTGAGAGATACTTGTGTTAAAGTTTGTGATTCCCGTAGCATGCACGTATGGTGAACCGTTATGTGATGAAGTCGGAGCATGATTTATTTATTGATTGTCTTCCTTATGAGTGGCGGTCGGGGACCAGCGATGGTCTTTTCCTACCAATCTATCCCCCTAGGAGCATGCGCGTAATACTTTGCTTTGATAACTTGTAGATTTTTGCAATAAGTATATGAGTTCTTTATGACTAATGTTGAGTCCATGGATTATACGCACTTTTCCTCCTTCCACCATTGCTAGCCTCTCTAATACCGCGCACTTTTCGCCGGTATCATACACCCACCATATACCTTCCTCAAAACAGCCACCATACCTACCTATCATGGCATTTACATAGCCATTCCGAGATATATTGCCATGCAACATACCACCGTTCATTTATTATGACACGCTCCATCATTGTCATATTTCTTTGCATGATCATGTAGTTGACATTGTATTTGTGGCATAGCCACCGTTCATAATTCTTTCATACATGTCACTCTTGATTCATTGCATATCCCAGTACACCGCCGGAGGCATTCACATAGAGTCATATTTTGTTCTAAGTATTGAGTTGTAATTGTTGAGTTGTAAGAAAATAAAAGTGTGATGATCATCATTTTTAGAGCATTGTCCCAAGTGAGGAAAGGATGATGGAGACTATGATTCCCCCACAAGTCGGGATGAGACTCCGGATGGAAAAAAAGAGGCCATAAAAAAGGAGGAAAAGGCCCAAATAAAAATAAATAAATAAATAAATAAATGATGAGAGAAAAAGAGAGAAGGGATAATGTTACTATCCTTTTACCACACTTGTGCTTCAAAGTAGCACCATGATCTTCATGATAGAGAGTCTCTTATGATATCACTTTCATATACTAGTGGGAATTTTTCATTATAGAACTTGGCTTGTATATTCCAATGATGGGCTTCCTCAAAATGCCCTAGGTCTTCGTGAGCAAGCAAGTTGGATGCACACCCACTTAGTTTCTTTTGTTGAGCTTTCATATACTTATAGCTGTAGTGCATCCGTTGCATGGCAATCCCTACTCACTCACATTGATATCTATTGATGGGCATCTCCATAGCCCGTTGATACGCCTAGTTGATGTGAGACTATCTTCTCCTTTTTTGTCTTCTCCACAACCACCATTCTATTCCACATATAGTGCTATATCCATGGCTCACGCTCATGTATTGCGTGAAGATTGAAAAAGTTTGAGAACGTCAAAAGTATCAAACAATTGCTTGGCTTGTCATCGGGGTTGTGCATGATTTAAATACTTCCTGTGGTGAAGATAGAGCATAGCCAGACTATATGATTTTGTAGGGATGACTTTCTTTGGCCATGTTATTTTGAGAAGACATAATTGCTTTGTTAGTATGCTTGAAGTATTATTATTTTTATGTGAATATTAAACTTTTGTCTTGAATCTTTCAGATCTGAATATTCATACCACAATTAAGAAAAATTGCATTGAAATTATGCCAAGTAGCACTCCGCATCAAAAATCCTGTTTTTATCATTTACCTACTCGAGGACGAGCTGGAATTAAGCTTGGGGATGCTTGATACGTCATCAACGTATCTATAATTTTGATTGCTCCATGCTATATTATCTTCTGTTTTGGATATTATTGGGCTTTGTTATTCACTTTTATATTATTTTTGGGACTAACCTATTAACCGGAGGCCCAGCCCAGAATTGCTGTTTTTTTGCCTATTTCAGAGTTCCGCAGAAAAAGAATATCAAACGGAGTCCAAATGGAATGAAACCTTCGGGAACGTGATTTTTGGAACGAACATGATCCAGGAGACTTGGACCCTACGTCAAGCAACCAACAGGGAAGCCACGAGGTAGGGGGGGCGCCTACCCCCCTAGGGCGCGCCCTCCACCCTCGTGGGCCCCCTGTTGCTCCACCGACGTACTTCTTCCTCCTATATATACCTACGTACCCCCAAACGATCAGATACGGAGCCAAAAACCTAATTCCACTGCCGCAACCTTCTGTACCCATGAGATCCCATCTTGGGGCCTGTTCCGGAGCTCCATCGGAGGGGGCATCGATCACGGAGGGCTTCTACATCAACACCATAGCCCCTCCGATGAAGTGTGAGTAGTTTACCTCAGACCTTCGGGTCCATAGTTATTAGCTAGATGGCTTTCTCTCTCTTTTTGGATCTCAATACAATGTTCTCCCCCTCTCTCGTGGAGATCTATTTGATGTAATCTTCTTTTGCGGTGTGTTTGTTGAGACCGATGAATTGTGGGTTTATGATCAAGTTTATCTATGAACAATATTTGAATCTTCTGAATTCTTTTATGTATGATTAGTTATCTTTGCAAGTCTCTTCGAATTATCAGTTTGGTTTGGCCTACTAGATTGATCTTTTTCTTGTAATGGGAGAAATGCTTAGCTTTGGGTTCAATCTTGCGGTGTCCTTTCCCAGTGACAGTAGGGGCAGCAAGGCACGTATAGTATTGTTGCCATCGAGGATAGATGGGTTTTTTATCATATTGCATGAGTTTATCCCTCTACATCATGTCATCTTGCTTAAGGCGTTACGCTGTTCTTATGAACTTAATACTCTAGATGCATGCTGGATAGTGGTCGATGTGTGAAGTAATAGTAGTAGATGCAGGCAGGAGTCGGTCTACTTGTCTCGAACGTGATGCCTATATACATGATCATACCTAGATATTCTCATAACTATGCTCAATTCTGTCAATTGCTCAACAGTAATTTGTTCACCCACCGTAAAATACTTATGCTCTTGAGAGAAGCCACTAGTGAAACCTATGGCCCCCGGGTCTATCTTCATCATATTAATCTTCCTACACTTAGTGATTTCCTTTGCTTTTATTTTACTTTGCATCTTTATCGTAAAAATACCAAAAATATTATCCTATCATATCTATCAGATCTCACTCTCGTAAGTGACCGTGTAGGGATTGACAACCCCTTATCGCGTTGGTTGCGAGGATTTATTTGTTTTGTGTAGGTGCGAGGGACTCACGCGTAGCCTCCTACTGGATTGATACCTTGGTTCTCAAAAACTGAGGGAAATACTTACGCTACTTTGCTGCATCGCCCTTTCCTCTTCAAGGGAAAACCAACGCAGTGCTCAAGAGGTAGCAGTCCACAAGAGAGGCCGCACTCTTTTGTTTCTGCTTATGTTATGCATTGCTTAAAATTACCTGCTACTTTATCGTCCTGTTCACTCTTGGACTCCAAGTCAGGTCCAAATTAATGTTCAAACTTGAGTTCTAAATTAGTTGTGGGGCACATATCGAGGAAGCAATGAATAGTATCTCTGTCTAATATCTGGTTCACCTAGGGTATGCCTATGTTTTTCATCTTGGGTGGGAAACAAATAGTAAAGCAATCATCATCTGTCTTTTTATTAAATTAAAGCAATCATCATCTGTCTTTTTATTAAATTAAAGCAATCATTAGCCTGCTATCATTATTTTTGGATCCATCCACTGGTTGTTACCATCACTCTAAATTTTTGCATGCTCTCCTTACATAATCTCACCATATTTTTTTGTATGCATGTCAGATATTGTACACAGTCATGCTGAACATGTAGAGAAAAAGAGAAGAGTTTTGCGCGACAATACAATGTCATGCGGACATCGCTCCATGGTGGGTTCAATGGCAAACCCTTCCCACCCCTCTCCAGATTGTAATCCAGAGGAAGATATCTGTTCTGAGGCGGATTCAGACGCCGCTGACCACTCCTATTTACCCCCCAAGGTGTTTGCTCTACCTTGGCATGATGATGTTAGTCATATCATGCATATGTTGCCTTGCAGTGCCTACTTTTGACATCATATATGTCATCTGCTTAGTTTAGACATGTTCTGTAATGCCACCTGTTTAGTTTCTATATCATATATGGGAATTATGCAGTCTCATGTCTTTTAGCCAGCCATAATATATGTGAAATGTGCAATGCCATCCTGTTTAACCAGGCATCATATATTTGAATGATATCTTGCCCATCCTTTTCTTCATTACATTTCCATTTGTCGACAATGTTTGTACATTAAACTACTCTTCCTGTGAATCAGCCATTTGGGTGGGAGATGGAAAAATCTGGAGTGAAAACAAGGCCTTCAGAGTAGACAGTGCTACCTGTCGAAGCAGATCTCTTGTTGGGTCCCGGTAGCTCCTCAGAGATGGATTCAGAGACAGATGACCAGTCCTATTCCCCCGCCGAGGTGTATGCTCTAACTTGGCACGGTTATACTACTCATATCATGCATATGGTATCTTGCATTGCATAGTTTAGACATCATATACACAATATTCAACACCATGTTCTTAGTTCAGACATCATATCGAATGCCCTCTGTTTAGCATATAAATCACATATGTGAATTAAATGATGCGATCCTGATTACTTAGATAACATGTAGGTGAATTATGTCATGCGATCCTGTTTAGTTATTCATCATATCTTTGAATTATGTTATGCTATGCTATCCAGTTTAGATAGACATCATATATGTGAAATTATGTCATGCTATCCGTTTTAGTTAAACAATATACATGTCAACTATTTCATGCCCTCTTTTTTCCACACTATCTATTGCATCTGTCTCTCATACAATGTCTGTACATTCAACTATGTTTCCTGTTTATCAGCCATTTGAATTGGAGCGGGTGATGCCAGTATCTAGCGGACTAAAAACACGGTCTTCAAATAAAATAGTGCTACCTCTTGGTGGAGATAGCACTCCGGTTGTACATGCACGAGAACCAGCCCTACCACACATAACCCAAACTCCCACAGATTGTACCCCTACTGCGATGGACAGAGAACCAGCTTCACCCAATCTAACCCCAACCCCAGCAGATAGTAACCCAGTTCCTGTTGACACAGCGCCATCTCCACCACAGAGCTCCCAAACAAGAGCAGTTAGTAAGGCAGCTCAAGTGCCCAAAGGGCCAGTACTACCACGGCGAACCCCAACTCCACCAGTTAGTATGCATATTTCTGTGGAGGAAGCACAACCAGCTAGTCGTAGTTTAGCATCTATCGCATTTGATGTTGTTAAATCGTATGTGCGTATCTTCTCATCTTGGAAATATTATACTGAATATGAAGGAAAATGCCAGTTGCAGGTGTTTGTCCAGGAGTTATGTGTAAGTAATGTTATTCATGGCAATTACTGTGCTTTGTCCCATACATCCTACCTCCATGATGGTTATAAAACAGCAAATTTTCCCTTCTCTATAGAGAAGGACCGATTTGGAAACTCAGGATGAGGTAACCTGTGCTAATACCTCTGCTATCTTCAAGAATGCTTGGTGGCAGTATCAGAATTACCTGAAGAAAACGTACTTCACCGGCAAAGAAACTCATCAAATTCCCTTACGTTCTCCTGAGACACATTTACTGGACGATGACTAGGAACGCCTTGTTCTGTACTGGTCCCGAACCAAGAATGTGGTAAGGTCTATGAGCTCATTTTCTATTTTTAAGTACTATATTCTTGCATCTTACTGTACTCTGTTCATGTAGAACAAGTGCCTAAACCTGAAGAACAACTGTTCTAATTTAAGATTCCATTGCTAATTGCTATCATGCATACTGCTTTGCTCTTGTATCACTGTATTTACTCATACAAACTTATTTTAAAATTGAAGGATCCAATCGAAACTCCAATGGCACAGCAGGTATGTTCACGCATGTTTCTTTAACAGGTTTGCTCTTATCAATAGCTCTGTTGATTTCAATTTCAATGTGTATATAGTTGACTTCTCATATCATGCACATTACTAGCATCACAACATAGCCAATAGTGTTGTTGTACATGTAGATCCGTGGTACCCATCTGAAATCTTGTTGTGCCGTGTAGTTTCCCACGCTTTGTATTCTTTCACTGCTGCTTTGTCTTGAACTGATATGATTTGAACTGTGTCTCTATTTTGATTTGGTAAGACAATGCAATGACCATAGGACATAGATATATGTTTGTTTGATGCTTTTATTATGTACTTGTACTTGGCAATAGAAGACTTGGTAGTTTAATCCTGTCCACCTTGCTAATGAACTAGTTCACCGAAATGAGTTTCATATACTAGTACATGCTAAACCTGTTATGTGTCTGCTTGTTTCTTCTTTTAGAATGCTGACAGAATATTGGGGAAGAGTGCCTTATTAAGCAATGGTAAAGGAAGTAATGCAGATAAGGTTCAGGATAGTGACACATCCTTGTTGGTCTCCAACAAAGCTGATAAAACAGCTAAGGAAGACTATCTCGAAGACAGTGAGACAACCCCAAAGTCCTGTCTTGGTTTAGTGTTCGAGTTACTGGCAACTACCGCTTGCACAAGCTATTCAAACTCACTGCCTGAATCAGTTCGGTTTCTTGAGTCTCAACTACAAGCTGAAAGACATCGATCAGCTGTGCTGCGACAAGAAGCAGAAGGACTGTGGAAGTCCCTGGAGCATTCAGATGCATACTTTCTAGTGCAACAGCAAGCGTTGGAGGATTTTAGCGCCAAACAGGACAAAGCTAATAAGCTTGCTAAGCTTATTGCCAGCATGGTGGATACCCAGGATAACGTTTCTTGAGCTCTTCTGAAGTTGTTTCAGTTATGCTCTTGTTTTGCTGCCGCGTTTATTTGCACTGGTGGCCAATTTTGACGGCCAGTGTATGTGATATGCTGCTTTGTTCCCTATATTTGCATTGGTGGCGAACATTGATGCCCAGTGGATGTAATATGTGTAATAGCGGTAACAGGCTAGCGTTAATTGCTTGCTTATTTATTTCCTTATTGTCTTGTTTAGTTGTTTGCTTGTAGTCACTGCAGTTATTTTTTTGTGTTTTTCTAGTGGCCACAATAACCTATTTTCTTGGAAACTAGGCCAAAATAATCATGGCAACACACGGACTGTTGTAACCATGGGCCTCCTGCGGGCCGTATGATCCATGGGCCTTCTACGGGCCATAGGATCCATTGGCCTTCTATACGGGTCATAGGATCCATGGGCCTTCTACGGGCCGTACGATCCATGGGCCTTTTACGGGCCGTAGGATCCATGGGCCTTCTACAGGGCGTATCATCATTTTCGCCAATCATGGGTCGTACTATTCGTGGACCATAACAGGTCGTTAATAGGCCGTATTTGATAACTCTATGAAAACAGCCCAACGGGTTTTTTTTACATGAAAACGGCCCAACATATTAACGGGCCACAAACGGGCCGACTGTAATCACGGGCTGAATTTGGCCCACAAGCAGAAAATGACAGTAACCGGCCGTAAGTAACTGAATGCTGGAAATGAGCCCAAGAATAAATGGGCCCTGAGAAGGCCGAAAGATAACATGGGTTGGAAACGGCCCAATGGAATAATGGGTCGTTAATGGGTATGAAGTGATACACTGTTCATTACGGGCCAGTTTCACCACGGGCCGTTAATGGGCCAAGAGTTACAAAGGGCCTCATATGGGCCGAAAGACGTCATGGGCCATACATGGGCCGGAAGTTAAAACGGGCTGGAATCATATTGGACGGCCCAGATGACGGTACTGGGCCTAATTCAGAGAGGTCGTAACGGGCCCTAGGGTAGCGGGCTATAAATGGGCTATATGCGAACAAACCATTAACAGGCTTTCCGTGGGCCGGCCCGCCACCTTTTAACCAAGTCAAACAGGCCGGCCTTTTCACAGGAATGGGCCTCTCTTGGGTTGTGCCACATGTCGACGTATCATAAGCGCCTTGGGTCCAATGAATGGATGACATCTGTCCCAACGGTGAGGCGACACGTGTTTCCTCCAGCCAATGATGATTTTACACGTGGAAAATCCCCAATGGTCGGGGTTGTTAACGGGTTATCGGATCCAAAACCGGACCCGATAGCTTAATGGCGTACCGTTACGGTGGATGCCACGTGTCGGTCACCCTTGACGAAAGCACTTCTGTGACGCGCGATTTATCGTCATGGAAGTGGACACTTCCGTGATGATAATTTTGGTAATGTCATGGAACACTTCTACGACAGCACAGGCATGACTATCTTGATTCTGTCATAAAATCGTCATGGATGTACATGCATGACAAAAAACGCGACCTACTGTGACAAACACGTATCATCACAGAACTGTATTTTTTTGTGGTGCATGGTGCCTGCACCAGCCGATGAAGCTCTTGCTCCCCGACCTGCTCCGGCTCGTTCTCCTCGCCGAAGATGTATGCAGGTAGGCATCGACGTTGAAGCTTTGGTCATTGCATGGCATGCTTGGAATAACTAATGGTAGATGGGTGAGGACTAGATCTTCGCAGAGTGTCGCGGTGGTGCGTTGCCGCCTGGGTTATATGCAGCAAGCCGTTAACTGGTGGCGGGAAACCGGTGAGGGAATAGGCGTGGACTTTACAATTCATCCATGTGGAGCGCGGGAAGACTAAGTGGAGCACACACACAACCTGAATACCGTATCCGGTGCCACGTGTTATTTATCACACAAGTGTTAACATAAGGAAACGTATGTGTAACTTACTAATCATCGCACACGAGTACTCGCAGACGCATCGTGTGCGATATTCCTAGCCACCACAAGCAACTAGTTTGCATTTTTCCAAAGTTTTTTGTACACACAGAATTGCACACGAACTAACTGTATTAACCGTCTATGTTGTAATTTCTCATCGCAAACAGTTCATCCGAGTTGGCTGTTTGCCACGTATCACACACATCTTGTTAAGTTGAACCGTTTCTGTTGCGTTCGCTAATCGAAAACAGTTTGTCCGAGTGAACCGTATGCCCTATATCACACACACCTTGATCTGGCTAACCGTTTATGTTGCACTCCCTAATAGCAAACGATTCATCAAAGCGAACTGTATGCCGTATATCGCACACACATTGATATGGCTGCCCGTTGCTATTGTTCTGCCTCATCGCAAACAGTTCGAACGGGTTAACCGTATGCCCCTCCTCGCACACGCAACTAAAACCTGAACCGTGTTTGATGCACCCGTCATCGCAAACGTTTTATAGATTTCTGACGGTTTTCATACAGCACCGTTTGCGATTATGGCATCGCACACAGTTTCTCGAAGGGTCTCTGATCGTAGTGTCGCATTAGCAGCATCCTGCAGTAGTGGGGCCATAGGTTTCACTAGAGGCTTCTCTCTTGAAGGCAAATAATACGGTGGGTGAACAAATTACTGTCGAGCAATTGATAGAAAAGCGCAAAGTTATGACGATATCCAAGGCAATGATTATGAAATATAGGCATCACGTCCATGTCAAGCAGACCGACTCCTGCCTACATCTACTACAATTACTCCACACATCGACCGCTATCCAGCATGCATCTAGAGTATTAAGTTCATAAAGAACGGAGTAATGCCTTAAGTAAGATGACATGATGTAGAGGAATAAACTCATGCAATATGATGTAAACCCCATCTTTTTATCCTCGATGGCAACAATTCAATATGTGTCTCGCTACCCCTACTTTGTCACTAGGTGAAATCACGCAAGATTGAACCCAAAGCTAAGCACCTCTCCCATTGCAAGAAAAACCAATCTAGCTGGCCAAACCAAACCGATAATTCAAATAGAAATACAAATATATCAAATCATGCATATAAGAATTCAGAGAAGATTCAAATAATATTCATAGATAAGCTGATCATAAATCCACAATTCATCGGATCTCGACAAACACACCGCAAAAGAAGATTACATCAGATAGATCTCCAAGAACATCGAGGAGAACATGGTATTGATAATCAAAGAGAGAGAAGAAGCCATCTAGCTACTAGCTATGGACCCGTAGGTCTCAGGTAAACTACTCACGCTTCATCGGAAGGGCAATCGGGTCGATGCAGATGCCCTCCGTGATCGAATCCCCCTCCGGCAGGATGCCGGAGAAGGACCCAAGATGGGATCTCACGGGAATAGAAGTTTTCGGCAGTGGAAAAGTGTTTTCGTGGATGCTTCTGGTGGTTTGGGAATATATGTGAATATATAGGAGGAAGAACTAGGTCAGGGGGTCACGTGGGGCCCACAATCTAGGGGCGCACCCTACCCCCTGGGCACGCCCTCCACCCTTGCCGCCGCCTCGTGGCTCTTCTCACTTGAACTCCAAGTCTCCTAGGTGTCTTCTGGTCCAAGAAAAAACATCGTGAAATTTTATTCCGTTTGGACTCCATTTGGTATTCCTTCTCTGCGAAGATCAAAAACAAGGGAAAAACAGAAGCTGGCACTGGGCTCTAATTTAATAGGTTAATCCCAAAAATAATATAAAATATCATATCAATGCATATAAAACATCCAAAACAGATAATATAATAGCATGGAATAATCAAGAATTATAGATACATTGGAGACATATATATTATATTGTTCCATGCTATTATATTATCTGTTTTGGATGTTTTCTATGCATTAATATGCTATTTTATATGATTTTTGGGACTAACCTATTAACCTAGAGCCCAGTGCCAGTTCCTGTTTTTTCCTTGTTTTAGAGTTTCGCGGAAAAGGAATACCAAACGGAGTCCAAATGGAATGAAACTTTCACGATAATTTTTTTTGACCAGAAGACATCCAGAGGGCTTGAAGTGCACGTCAGGAAAGCCACGACGCGGCCACAATGTCGGGAGGCGCGCCCAGGGGGGTAGGGTGCGCCCCCACCCTTGTGGGCCCCTCGTGACTCCACCGACCTAGTTCTTCCGCCTATATATTCTCCAATATCCAAAAAAACTACCAGGGGAGCCACGAAACCACTTTTCCACCACCGTAACCTTCTGTACCCGTGAGATCCCATCTAGGGGCCTTTTTCGGCGTCCTGCCGGAGAAGGATTCGATCACGGAGGGCTTCTACATCAACACCATTGCCTCTCCGATGAAGCGTGAGTAGTTTACCACAGACCCACGGGTCCATAGCTAGTAGCTAGATGGCTTCTTCTCTCTCTTTGATTCTCAATACAAACTTCTCCTCGATGTTCTTGGAGATCTATTCGATGTAATACTTTTTTGCGGTGTGTTTGCCGAGATCCGATGAATTGTGGATTTATGACCAGCTTATCTATGAATATTATTTGAATCTCCTCTGGATTCTTATATGCATGATTTGATATCTTTGCAAGTCTCTTCGAACTATCGATTTGGTTTGGCCAACTAGATTGGTTTTTCTTGCTATGGGAGAAGTGCTTAGCCTTGGGTTCAATCTTGTGGTGCTCGATCCTAGTGACAGAAGGGGAACCGACACGTTTTGTATTGTTGCCATCGAGGATAAAAAGATGGGGTTTTCATCATATTGCTTGAGTTTATCCCGCTACACCATGTCATCTTACTTAATGCGTTACTCTGTTTTTATGAACTTAATACTCTAGATGCAGGCATGAGTCGGTC
This sequence comes from Triticum aestivum, assembly GCF_018294505.1. Classification (NCBI taxonomy): domain Eukaryota; kingdom Viridiplantae; phylum Streptophyta; class Magnoliopsida; order Poales; family Poaceae; genus Triticum; species Triticum aestivum. The sequence goes on from NC_057805.1 coordinate 68,766,737, forward strand.
GATGTGTGGAGTAATAGTAGTAGATGCAGGCAGGAGTCGGTCTACTTGATACAGACGGGATGCCTATATTCATGATCATTGCCTTAGATATCGTCATAACTTGCACTTTTCTATCAATTTCTCGACTGTAATTTGTTCACCCACCATAATATTTTCTATCTTGAGAGAAGCCTCTAGTGAAACCTATGGCCCCCGGGTCTACTTTCCATCATATAAGTTTCCGATCTACAATTTTGGTTTCCTATTTAATTTCTTTGCAATCTTTTAACTTCCATTCCATTAACCAAAAATACCAAAAATATTACTTTATCGTTTATCCATCTATATCAGATCTCACTTTGCAAATAACCGTGAAGGGATTGACAACCCCTTTATCGCGTTGGGTGCAAGTTGGTGTTTGTTTGTGCAGGTATTCGGTGGCTTGTGCGTTGTCTCCTACTGGATTGATACATTGGTTCACAGTGACCTGTAGGGGCAGCAAGGCACGTTTTGTATTGTTGCCATCGAGGATAACAAGATGGGGTTTTCATCATATTGCTTGAGTTAATCCCGCTACATCATGTCATCTTACTTAATGTGTTACTCTGTTCTTATGAACTTAATACTCTAGATGCAGGCAGGAGTCGCTCGATGTGTGGAGTAATAGTAGTAGATGCAGAATCATTTCGGTCTAGTTGACAGAAACGTGATGCCTATATTCATGATCATTGCCTTAGATATCGTCATAACTTTGTGCTTTTCTATCAATTGCTCGACAGTAATTTCTTCACCCACCATAATAATTCCTATCTTGAGAGAAGCCTCTAGTTAAACCTATGGCCCCCGGGTCTATTTTCCATCCTATAAGTTTCCGATCTACAATTTTAGTTTCCTATTTACTTTCTTTGCAATCTTTTACTTTCCATTCCATAAACCAAAAATACCAAAAATATTACTTGGTCGTTTATCCATCTACATCAGATCTCACTTTGCAAATAACCGTGAAGGGATTGACAACCCCTTTATCGCGTTGGGTGCAAGTTGGTGTTTTTTTGTGCAGGTGTTCGGTGGCTTGTGCGTTGTCTCCTACTGGATTGATACATTGGTTCTCAAAACTGCTTACTCTACTTTGGTGCATCACCCTATCCTCTTCAACAGAAAAACCAACGCAAGATCAAGAGGTAGCATGAAGAATTTTTAGCGCCGCTGCCGAGGAGATCTACGCCAAGCCGAGACATACAGTACCCATCATAAACTCTCATCCCTCGCATTACATTATTTGCCGCCTCTCATTTTCCTCTCCCCCACTTCTAAAACGATTTTCGAAAAGATTCTCCTTTTCTTCGCCCTTCTTTCTGTATGCCTTTTTGCTCGTTTGCTATCTTTGCTTGTGTTGCCATGTGCCTTCTATTTGCTTGCATCTTCGCTTGCTAAAAATCTATTGATATGGATCCTCATCCAGTTGCTAATCTTTTTAAGTGATCCAATTATGATGAACCAATTGCTAGTGAGTTTTGTGCACTAGATTACCTTTATGAAGTTTTGCTTGAAATTTGTGAATCTAAAAATTGTGATGAAGTGCTTTATGAAGTGATTCATGATAGATCTTTGAATAAAAAACATGATTGCAATGATGTTATTATAAATTCTATTAATGTCAATTATGTTAATGAAATGCAAAACCCTAAGATTGCGGATGCTAATTTTGCCATGTCTACTACTTGTTGCAATGATCATGATTGGGGTGATTCTTCTTATAATCTTGAAAATTTATTTAAGCCCCATGATGAATATGAGATTGATAATAATGTTTGCAATAATACTGAAAGTGGGTTTGGAAGAGTGTCAACTTTAGATCCTAGTACTTTGGAGATTGATCAATCTTATGAAATTTTTGATAAAAGTGGGTTTCGAGAGGACTTTATCTTATGTTGATCCCACTATTTTGGAAGAGTGTCAACTTTGCATGCATGAGGATCATAAAGAGAAAAATTTATGTGATAGCTATATTGTTGAATTTGACTATGATCCTACATGTAATTATTATGAGAAAGGGAAATAAGGTTGTAGAAATTCTCATGTTGCTAAATTACCTCTCGTTATGTTGAGATTGCTATTGTTCCTTTCCTCTTCCTTGCATATGCCAGTTTTTGCTTGCTATGATAATTTGTTTGCCTATAAGATGCCTATGCATAGGAAGTATGTTAGACTTAGATGTGTTTTTCACATGATATATGATGCTCTCTTTCTGCTTCAGATCTTGTCTTTCATGTGAGCATCATTAAAATTACCAATGCCTAGCTAAGGGCGTTATAACAATAGCGCTTGTTGGGAGGCAACCCAATTTATTTCTTATTTTTAATTTTTAGGTTCTGTTTTGCATTAAATATTTCATCCAGCCTCTGGTTAGATGTGGTTTTGTGTTTTAATTAGTGTTTGTGCCAAGCAAGACCTTTGGGATAGCTTACGGTAATAGTTGATTTGATCTTGCTAAAAAAACAGAAACTTATGCGCTCAGTCCCAGAATTTTTTAAAATCACAGGAGCCTTGAACAATTCGGAATTTTTTACAGTAGATTGATACACAAATTTCTTAGGTCTTCCTAATTTTTCAGGATTTTTGGAGTTACAAAAGTATGCGAACTATCTAGTTACTACAGATTGTTCTGTTTTTGACAGATTCTGTTTTTCGCGTGTTGTTTGCTTATTTTTGATGCATCTATGGCTAGTATCGGGGGGTATGTGATACATTTCCAACGTATCTATAAATTTTTATTGTTCCATGTTGTTATATTATCAATCTTCGATGTTTTATAATCATTTTATAGTCATTTTATATTATTTTTTGGTACTAACCTATTGACATAGTGTGAAGTGCCAGTTGCTGTTCCCTGCATGTTTTTTACATCGCAGGAAATCAATACCAAACGGAGTCCAAACGCAATGAAACTTTATGGAGATTTTTTCCAGAAGACACATAATGGGCCCTGGTTGCGCCTGGGGGGTGCTCCGAGGAGAGCACAACCCACCTGGGCGTGCCTGGAGGCACAGGCGCGCCTTGGTGGGTTGTGCCCACCTCGGGTGCCCCCCGGACCGCCTCTTTGCTCTATAAATACCCCAATATTCCCAAAACGCTAGGGAGTCGACGAAATATTGATCCAGACGCCGCAGAGTCCAGAACCACCAGATCCAATCTAGACACCATCTCGGATGGGGTTCACCACCTCCATTGGTGCCTCTCCGATGATGTGTGAGTAGTTCTTTGTAGACCTTCGGGTCCGTAGTTAGTAGCTAGATGGCTTCCTCTCTCTCGCTGAATTCTCAATACAATGGTCTCTTGGAGATCCATATGATGTAACTCTTTTTGCGGTGTGTTTGTTGGCATCGATGAACTTTGAGTTTATGATTAGATCTATCTTTTTATATCCATGAAAGTATTTGAGTTTCTTTGATCTCTTTTATGCATGGTTGCTTATAGCCTCGTATTTCTTCTCCAATATTTGGTTTTTTTTGGCCAACTTGATCTATTTATCTTGCAATGGGAAGAGGTGCTTTGTAGTGGGTTCGATCTTACGGTGCTTGATCCCAGTGACAGAAAAGGAACCGACACGTATGTATCATCGCTACTAAGGATAAAACGATGGGATCTATCTCTACATAGATAGATCTTGTCTACATCATGTCATCGTTCTTATTGCATTACTCCGTTTCTCCATGAACTTAATACACTAGATGCATGCTGGATAGCGGTCGATGTGTGGAGTAACAGTAGTAGATGTAGGCAGGAGTCGGTCTACTAATCTTGGACGTGATGCCTATATAATGATCATTGCCTGGATATCGTCATGATCATTTGAAGTTCTATCAATTGCCCAACAGTAATTTGTTCACCCACCGTTTGCTATTTTTCTCGAGAGAAGCCACTAGTGAAACCTACGGCCCCCGGGTCTCTTTCTCATATTATTTGCCTTTGCGATCTATTTTCCACTACTAGAATCAGGATCTTTGCCGTCAGCCAATTCTTTGTCGTCGGCTAGCTGACAGCAAAGGAGGTCTTTGCCATCAGCATACAGAAAGCTGACAGCAAAGAAGGAGCGGACGACAAAGATGGTGTTTGCCGTCAGCCAGCTCTTTGCCATCCGCTAGCTGATGGCAAAGAGGGAGGGTGGCATACCAGCGAGAGCCTCCTAACGGCCACTTTCTTTGCCGTGAGCTAGCGGATGGCAAAGAATCTTTGTCGTCGGCTAGCGGATGGCAAAGAAAGTGGCCAACTAACGTCCGTTAGCTAGGCTCTTTGTCTTCCGCTAGCAGACGGCAAAGAGTTGTCACCTAAACTAAAAAGTCGCCAGCCCCACGTCCCTCTCTCCCTCCCTCGTCACACCGCTCCGAGCCGCCCCCGCCGCTCTGTCGCCCTGCCTCGCCGTCCCGCCCTGCCTCGCCGCCCCGCCGCCCCGAGGCGCCCCGGTCGACCCGGCGCCCCGCCCCAGCCCCCCTCCTCCATCCGGCACCCCCTGCCGCGCCTGAAGGTGAGACATCTCTCTTTTTATTTATTTTTTATTTTTTTAGATTTAGTTTAATTAGGTTTAGTTTAATTTAGGCTTGGTTTAGTTTAGGTTTTGTTTCTGTTTTTTAGGTTTAGATTTAGTTTAGTTTTGGTTAAGTTTATTAGTTTTAGTTTAGGTTAAGAAGAAAGATAAAAAAAAGAAGAGGAAGAAGAAGAAAAGGAGGAAGAAGAGGATGAGGAGGAAGAAGAAGATTAGGGCCGCATCACCGACGAAACCGGGTCGAGCGGGTTAGGGGTTCCTCGGTGTCGATGGAACCCTAAATAGCAAGTATCTCGGTGCGAGATACATGTGGTCGTTGGTGTCGAACACTACATCCACATCCCACAAGTGACGCTGGCGTTCGGTGTCCCACATCAACAGTTCTCGGTGTCGATGGCGGTCGAACACCATTGTGAATTTGTCTGGCAGCCTTTGCGATGATGATTAAAAGGCAAGTGTTGAAACTTGAAACACTCAAACTGACTCAAGTCAGTTTGGTTGTATGAACTTTCAAAACTTGGCTTTAATCCTCATCGCAAAGGCTGCCAGACAAATTCGCCAAGGTGTTCAACCGTCATCGGCCACCAGAACTATTGTTGCGGGACGCGGGGCGCCGGCTTCACTTGTGGGATGTGGATCTAGTGTTCAACGTCGAGCGCCACATGTATCTCGCACCGATGATACTTGCTATTTAGGGTTCCATCGACGCCGAGGAACCCCCTAACCCGCTCATCCTGTTGTAAATATTTAGTTAGGTCAACGGAAAAAAATTGCTATGTTTGTGGGATCTGCCTTATTTCAAAGACCTCCTTTGCCCACACAACATCGACATGACGCACACTGAGAAGAATATTGCCGAGGCACTTTTTGGTACATTGTTCGGCATAGATGGGAAGTCAAAGGATAATACTAAGGCTAGAGTCGATCTGGAGGCGCTATCTGATAGGCCGTTACAAAACATGAAAGAAACGAAAGGAAAGCAGAACTGGATGAAGCCAAAGGCATGGTTCTATCTTGGAAGGCCAGCTATGAGGGAAATTATCTTGTGGGTGCAACAGCAGTTGATGTTCCCTGATGGGTATGCATCGAATCTAAAGAGGGGAGCGAGTCTTGATAAATTGAAGATATTTGGTCTCAAGAGTCATGATTGGCACATATGGATTGAGCGGGTAATGCCGGTGATGTTGCGTGGCTTCATCCCTGAGGATGAATGGCTAGTACTGGCGGAGATGAGCTATTTCTTCCGTGTTCTTTGTGCAAAAGAACTATCGCCTGGCCTGCTAGAAGAAATGGAAGAGTTGGCGCCGGAGTTGATCTGCAAGTTAGAGAAGATCCTTCCGCCGGGCTTCTTTAATCCAATGCAGCACTTGATTTTGCATCTCCCAACCGAGGCAAGATTGGGGGGCGTGCAAAATCATTGGTGCTACGCCACTGAGAGGATGCAGAAGACGCTATGAGCAAAATGTGAAAATAAACGTAGAATTGAAGCATTGATGGCTGAGGCATTCATTAACGAGGAGGCGGCAAACTTCGTGACAGCACACTACGAAGCCAAAAATCGTCATTTTCATAATCCGAAGCCTCGGTACAATGCTGACGACCCTAAAAAGGGTGGATCCAACCTCAGCCTATTCAAAGGGGATCTCGCACCAGCCGGTGCTTCTAATTCCTTAACGCTGGATTTCGAAGAATGGCAGATCATTTCGTTGTATATCTTCACCAACCTAACAGAAGTGTGGCCATACATCGAGTAAGTTCTCAGTACATTGTTTCGCAACTTCTAATTCCTTTGAACTGCTCTTATTCCCGGATAAATTTGATATAGTCTATATGTCGCCAAATTCTCGTATGGAGCGGTGATCCAAAAGAATTCCGTCGAAGAGTATGAGCTTCTGGCAAAGCATATGGAGGCGGTTATCTTGGTTTCATCTCTTGGTTCAAACAAACGGTAATTTCCATTAGACCATTTCATTTCTTCATCTAATTTTTGGCTAATGCAACAATCCCTTTCGTATTAAACTAGTAGGCTAATTCAGAGTTAATGGACGCCGAATTGAGACAAGTCGCTAATGGTTTTGACTTTAAGGTCCGTTCATTTGACAAATACGACATCAACATGTATCGCTTTCGTACCTATGGCAAAGAGCTATCTATGGCCGACCGAAAGTCTACAACTTGTTGTGTCTCTACTATCAGCGAAGGAGATACCGAGTATATGGAAGAGTTGAAGCAATTTATGAACTTTAATTCTATGGTGCAAACCCACCAAACGTCGTAGACTTCAAATGTTATTGGTTCCAGCCGAAGGAGACTAGAAGGACTCATGAACACTTAGGGCTAGTGGAAATCAAACAAAACACCCATTTGGATGTTCCAGGTGTCTATATTATGGCTCAACATGCAACCCAAGTTTTCTATCTACCGTGGGCCTGTCAAAGTGATCCAAATCTCAATGGTTGGGATGTCGTTTATGAAGTGCCGCCACGTGTTAGACCACCTCCCCCAATGAAGAGGATTATGAACCTCACATTAACCCAGACACATAAGGAGAATTCTCCTAAGAAACACGTCTTTCCAATAAAACTTTTCAAGAACCGCTCTACTTCACCCCAGAACATTGAAGTAGACAGCGACAGTGAACCCGACTTCACCCCTGAGCCGGAACAAGAAGAGCCTGAACTAGAAGAGGTTACTGCTGCGGATGACCTGTCAATGCTTGACCGATTACGTAAAGGTGGCCTTCCACATGATGATGCATTTATTAATGATGATGATGAGCACGTCATTACCGATAGTGATGATGATGATGCATTTATTGATCCCGGAGCATTTATTGAACCCGACGATCCAGATTATTATTAGGTATTCAATTTTTTATGTTGTACTTGATTTATATAGTTACTTGTATGATTGTATGATTTATATAGTTACTTGTATAATTTTCTTACTTTGTATGATTGTTTCTTATACATAGTGCCATGGTCTTGATGTCCGTCCCCGTCGGCCCTCGCCCGCTTTATGATTCGGATGTGGTAAATTCTCTTTCATAACTATTTGTTGCATTTCGCATTTATGACAATTATGGCCATCAAGTTGACATAGAGATATTTTAATCTAGGAGGTATGTGAACCGGAATTTGAAACCGACCCTCTTGTCGAGAAGTTAAATTTAGTTGAAAAAGAAAATGAGTATTTGAAAGAAAAAATTAAAAGAATTGAAGAAGAGAAGATGACATTGGAGTTGTATGTTGCCGATGTCGTCGATGATCACAAGATGAAGATGAATGCAATGCGCTTGAAGATGGATGCAATGCGCCTGAAGCTTAAGAAGATTAGAAAATATGCCATTGATAATGAGGCTTGGTATCATTATGCCGTTGGATCAATTGTTACCTTAGTTGCGATCTTCATCACATTTGTTGTGATGAGGGTAAGTTTTCCCTAGTGTTTTGCTTTACAAATGGATACTTAGCTTATTTTCCTCCTAAATGGCATAATTACCTAAGTTAGATAAAAAATTAGCTATACTTAGCTTCTTCAGTTCATTTATGACATACTTAGCATACTTAGGTCAAAAATGGCATGATAATCTTTGTTACCTCCAAAATGATATAGACTTAGCTTATTTTCCTCGAAAATGACATAATAACCTTACTAAGCTCCAAAATGACCTATTTACCTAGCTTAGCTCTAAAATGACCTACACTTAGCATTTTTACCTAGCTTAGCAATAAAATGGCATTTTTACCTACCTTAGTTAGAAGAAGAAGAAGATAAAGAAGAGGAGAGGAGAAAAAGAAAGAGAAGAAGAAAAATCTTCTTTTTCTTCTTCTTCTTCTTCTTCTTCTTCTTCTAACTAGTCTTCTTCTTCTTATAACTTTCTTCTTTCCCAATTTGTAGATTTCCTTTAGATGAGGAAGCTTGCGTTGATGGAGTCTACTCTTCTCTTTATGCTTCCTTCTTGTTTTGATTTTGTAGGATGAACAATGTGAAACTTGCTACCTATATATGTATGTATGGATGAAACCATTGTATGCTTGTTGTTGGATATGTTGGCTAGCTACATATGTTGCATATGGACTTTTGATTTTCTACGTATATGTGTTGGATGATCATATCCATATGGCAGGGATATGATTTGGTATGTATATGTGTTGGTATGTATATGTGTTGGTATGCTTGTCGAAAGTATTTTCATATCTGTGTGTGTATCTGTGAAATTGAATGAATTTAAGAAAAATCAGAAAAAACAGGCGCTATACAGGCTCTTTGCCATCAGCCAGCAGGCGACAAATATGCCACCTGTCAGCTACCTGTGCAACCTGGGGTAATAGGCTGGCTATTTGGATGCTTTGCCATCTGCTGGCAGACGGCAAAGACCTTTGCATCTTTGCCACCACCCAGCGGACGGCAAAGAAATCAAATAGGCCAGCCCCCCAGGTGCTGCCACGTGGACTGCTATGCCATCCGCTAGCAGACGGCAAATATGCAAAGGTCTTTGCCGTCTACCAGCGGACAACAAAGCACGTCGTTAACCCACTAACGGCCTGTAGCTGACACGTCTGCCATCCAGGTCCTTTGCGTCTGCTGGCGGACGGCAAAGATGCCTTTGTCGTAGCTCGTTCAGCCGGACCTGTTGCAGTCTGCTGGCGGACGGCAAAGGCCTTTTCCATCCGCCAGGCATGCCTTTGCCGTCTGCCATGGCAGACGGCAAAGTTCCTGATTCCTGTAGTGTTCCTTTGCTTTTATTTTCAGATCTATTAACCCAAAAATACAAAAATACCTTGCTGTGTTTTATTCTTATTTATTTTATTTGGTGCTCAATCTATCAATCTACTACAATTTTATCTCACGTCCGTTTGCCCATCTGGGGCGCCGCTACCCGAAAGGGATTGACAACCCCTTTTACACGTCGGGTTGCGAGAAGTTGTTAGTCGTGTGCAGGTGTTGTTTACGTTGTTTTGCTTGGTTCTCCTACTGGTTCGATAACCTTGGTTTCACATCTGAGGGAAATACCTACCGCTACTGTGCTGCATCATCCCTTCCTCTTTGTGGAAATACCGACGTAGCTTCAAGCCGCATCAAAAGGAATTTCTGGCGCCGTTGCCGGGGAGGATCTTCAACATATACCAGGTTCCTAATCACAAATCTCATCTCCTCGCAATTTACATTATTTGCCATTTGCCTCTCATTTTCCTCTCCCCCACTTCACAAAAATTTGCCATTTTATTCACCCCTCTTTTTCGTTCGGCGTTTTCTCGCCGAATCTGTTTTTGTGGGCAATTTTACTTGCCGTTATTATCGTCACGGATAGTTCTTCCTCTATTGTGTGCACTCCCGAGAATGAAGTTCTCAACTTTAAACAAAGGGGCGGAGAGAAATTGAAAGATGCTTGGTATAGAATTTGCAATGCTGATAATAGATCTATTCGAAAGCAATCTACTGTTGTTCTTCTTTGTTGTTTTTATGTGGGCATCACCACTTGGTATAGATTCGTCCTTGATACGATTACCGGTGGAAATTTCTTGATGTGTCCCTCTCTTGATGCTTTTAATGCTATGAGAAATTTAGGTGCCTCACCACCCCTTATGATTAATGAAACAACTTTTACTCTTGAGCATGTTATGGAAATATTAGATGCTATTGAAAATAAAATGCTTACTGAATAGCATATCGAAAATTTGGACAAAAAGATGCATAATTTTGCACCTAAAATTGGGACAAAAGCGGGGGGAGTTTTTAAGTTGTTAAAAGAAAAGGGAACTATAATTCATGAAACAATTGAAGAGAGCCCATCCCGGATTGATAAACTAGAAGAAATCTTTAGTAATTTGAGTACGGCTTTTGCTTCTGCTAAAATTGTTGAGAAAACTCCCGTAAAAATTGGCAAGACTACCCAAGTTACTAAGAGCAAGGGTGCAACTTCTAGTAAAGAGGATCTTAAGATGATTAGTATCCACCCGGATTTTGTTATAAAAGATCCCTTTGGCAAGAATGAATTCTTTAAATTTGTTCCTAGGAGTATTGTTATTGAAAATATCTATGCTAAATCTATAAGGGATTATAAGTGTTTGATTGAAGAGTTGAACAAAGATGACAAAACTTAGATCCTTGCTTTATGCCTAGCTAAGGGCGTAAAACTATAGCGCTTGTTCGGAGGCAACCCAATGAATAAAATTTATTTTGATTTTTGCTTTCTGTTCTTGAGTGTTTTCACAATTATGCTACTGTTATAATTGTGTTTTTTGTGTTTTAATTAGTGTTTGTTCCAAGTAAAGCCTTTAGGATCTTCATGGGTGATAGTTGTTTGATCTTGCTGAAAAACAGAAACTTTTGCTCTCACGAAAACAATTCTCATTTTTTACCAGAGCGTGCTAAAATGCCAATTCTTTTTGCAGTAGATTAATATACGAATTTCTCAGGTCGTCCTAATTTTTTAGAGAATTTTCTGAGTTCCATAAGTTTTCGAAATAGTCAGATTGCTACAGACTGTTCTGTTTTGACAGATTTTGTTTTCTTTGCATTGTGTGCTTATTTTGATGGCTCTATGGTTTTCTTTAATGAGTTTTTGCCATATAAAAGTTGGAATACAGTAGATATAATGCAAAAAAACAAAATATGAATTGGTTTGGTACAGTACTTATAGTAGTAATTTGCTTTCCTTTACTAACGGATCTCACGAAGGTTTTGTTGAGTTTTGTGTGATTGAAGTTTTCAAGTTTTGGGTTATCTTACGATGGATGAAGGAATAAGGAGTAAGAAGAGCCTAAGCTTGAGGATGCCCCGGCATCCCAAGCTATTATCCAAAAGAGGGCAAGAAAGTAAGCTTGGGGATGCCCCGAGTGGCATCCCCTCTTTCTTCTAACGACCATCGGTATTTTACTCGAAGCTATATTCTTATTTGTCACATACTATGTGTTTTGCTTGGAGCGTCTTGTATGATTTGAGTCTTTGTTTGTTTTATTTTGTGTTTTAAGTCTTGATTCCTTGCTGGACACACCTATTGGAGAGAGCCAAATTATGTCATGACTTGTTAGAATTGCTCTCTATGCTTCACTTAATTTTTTATGAGCTATGGACTTGCTCTAGTGCTTCACTTATATCTTTTTGAGCACGGTGTGCTTTAGTATTTTTGAAGAAATGCTCTCTTGCTTCACTTAGATTTATTTGAGAGTTAGTAAAATTTTCAAGAAATTCTCTCTTGCTTCACTTAAATTAATTAGAGAGAAAGAAAGAAAATTATGCTCATGATCTTCACTTATATTTGTTTGAGCTTATCAAAAGCAACACATGAAAATTAGTCCCAAAGTGATAGATATCCAATAAGGATATAATAAAAACTTTCATGAAGATCATTGGACAAAATAAACTTTCTTAGTAATAGTTTGGAGATGTGATATGTGAGTTATGTTGATGAGTAATTATGCTTTAGTAAGAATATTGGTGTTAAGGTTTGTGATTCCCTATGCAAGCATGAAAGTCAATAGTTATGCAATGAAATTATATCCTACTTGTGGTGCATTATTCGGGGTTAATTATGCTTAATGCTCGCTTATGAGATTATCCATTTCTTGGTTGGTCGCTTCTCAATCTTTTGCTAGCCTTCATTTTGCACTAAGTATGATATCTACTTGTGCATCCAAAAAACTTTAAACCATTTTTGCCACATGAGTCCACTATATCTACCTATATGCGGTATTCTTTTGCCGTTCTAAGCAAATTTGTATTTGCCATCTCTAATTTTCAAAATAAGCTTCTCTTTTGTGTGTTCGTTTCGCTCGCGGAGCGGTGAGGGGTGGCTAATATTTTCCATGCTAGATGTGTTATTCTCACGATGAGTGTTTATTCACTTGTCATTGCACGAGAGTAAGGCAAAGGTATTAGGGATGCCTAGTCCCGAAATGAAAAATGAATTTACTTTATGTTGTCAAATAATAAATTCCCTGGAAAGTGTTGGTATGGAGGGCAACCGTGGATACGGCTAGCAATGGAAAGTGAAAGTATGGTTGAAAAAGGAATAAACTTTATTTTCTGTTTGGGAACCGCCTATGATATATCTAGCATGGAAAGTGTTGGGAACTCTAAGTCGTTTTCGTTGGTGAGAAGGATACACCTCCCAAAATGTTTTTATCTCTAAGTTTTTCGCTTCGACCTCTGGCACCTCTACAAATCACTACTTCCCTCTGCGAAGGGCCTTTCTGTTACTTTATGCAATTTTTATTTTTGAATTTGAGTCTCCATCTTCTCTTACAAAAGCACCAACTAGGAGGAAATATGATCATACTTGAGTATTGGGTGTAGCTAATATGCGAGTGTGTTTCATGAATGGATCAATGATTGAGCATAATGGGCTAGGCATAACTTATTTTAGCGTTGATATTTTGAAACACATGGTTGCTTGTTCATATGCTTGAGTACTTAAATTATCATGTCAAAACTAGACTATTGCTTTGAACAATATAAAAGCCCAAATGTCCATGCTATAAAGAAAAGAAATATGATATGACATGATAGGCAGCATTCCACATCAAAAATTCTGTTTTTATCACTTACCTACTCGAGGACGAGTAGGAGTTAAGCTTGGGGATGCTGATACGTCTCCAACATATCTATAATTTTTGATTGTTCCATGCTGTTATATTATCAATCTTGGATGCTTTATAATCATTTTATAGTCATTTTATATCATTTTTTGGTACTAACCTATTGACATAGTGCCAAGTGCCAGTTGATGTTTTCTACAAGTTTTTTACATCACAGGAAATCAATACCAGACGGAGTCCAAAAGCAATGAAACTTTACAGAGATTTTTTTTACCAGAAGACACGTAATGAGCCCTGGCTGCGCCTAGGGGGTAAATACCCCAATATTCCCAAAACCCTAGGGGAGTCGACGAAATATTGATCCAGCCGCCGCAGAGTCTAGAACCACCACATCCAATCTAGACACCATCTCGGATGGGGTTCACCACCTCCATTGGCGCCTCTCCGATGATGCGTGAGTAGTTCTTTGTAGACCTTCGGATCCGTAGTTAGTAGCTAGATGGCTTCCTCTCTCTCGCTGAATTCTGAATAGAATGGTCTCTTGGAGATCCATATGATGTAACTCTTTTTGCGGTGTATTTGTTGGGATCGATGAACTTTGAGTTTATGATCAGATCTATCTTTTTATATCCATCAAAGTATTTCAGTTTCTTTGATCTCTTTTATGCATGATTGCTTATAGCCTCGTATTTCTTCTCCGATATTTGGGTTTTGTTTGGCCAACCTGATCTGTTTATCTTGCAATGGGAAGAGGTGCTTTATAGTGGATTCGATCTTACGGTGCTTGATCCCAGTGACAGAAAGAGAACTAACATGTATGTATCATTGCTACTAAGGATAAAACGATGGGATCTATCTCTACATAGATAGATCTTGTCTACATCATGTCATCGTTCTTATTGCATTACTCCATTTCTCCATGAACTTAATACACTAGATGCATGCTAGACAGCGGTCGATGTGTGGAGTAATAGTAGTAGATGCACGCAGGAGTCGGTCTACTAATCTTGGACGTGATGCCTATATAATGATCATTGCCTGGATATTGTAATGATTATTTGAAGTTCTATCAATTGCCCAACAGTAATTTGTTCACCCACCGTTTGCTATTTTTCTCGAGAGAAGCCACTAGTGAAACCTACGGCCCCCGAGTCTCTTTCTCATATTTGCCTTTGCGATCTATTTTCCTTTGCTTTTATTTTCAGATCTATTAAACTAGAAATACAAAAATACCTTGCTGCGTTTTATTCTTATTTATTTTATTTGGCGTTCGATCTATCAATATACTACAATTTTATCTCAAGTCCGTTTGCCCATCTGGGGCGCCGCTACCCGAAAGGGATTGACAACCCATTTTACACGTCGGGTTGCGAGAAGTTGTTATTTGTGTGCAGGTGTTGTTTACGTTGTATTGCTTGGTTCTCCTACTGGTTTGATAACCTTGGTTTCACATCTGAGGGAAATACCTACCGCTGCTATGATGCATCATCCCTTCCTCTTTGGGGAAATGCCAACGTAGCTTCAAGCCGCATCAGTATGAACCATGGAAAAGTTGGAATACAGTAGATATTACACCAATATAAATAAAGAATGAGTTCACAACAGTACCAAAAGTGGTGATTTATTTTCTTATACTAACGGAGCTTATGATATTTTCTGTTGAGTTTTGTGTTGTGAAGTTTTCAAGTTTTGGGTAAGGATTTGATGGGCTATGGAATAAGGAGTGGCAAGAGCCTAAGCTTGGGGATGCCCAAGGCACCCCATGGTACTATTCAAGGATACCAAGAGCCTAAGCTTGGGGATGCCCCGGAAGGCATCCCCTCTTTCGTCTTCGTCTATCGGTAACTTTACTTGAGGCTATATTTTTATTCACCACATGATATGTGTTTTGCTTGGAGCGTCTTGTATGATTTGAGTCTTTGCTTTTTAGTTTGCCACAATCATCCTTGTTGTACACACCTTTTGAGAGAGACATGCATGAATCGTGATTTATTAGAATACTCTATGTGCTTCACTTATATCTTTTGAGCTAGGAAGTTTTGCTCTAGTGCATCACTTATATCTTTTTAGAGCACGGCGGTGGTTTTATTTTATAGAAATTGATTAACTCTCGTACTTCACTTATATTATTTTGAGAGTCTTAAAGTAGCATAGTAATTCTCTTTGGTTATAAAATTAGTCCTCATATGATAGGCATCTTAGAGGGATATAATAAAAACTTTCATATAAAGTGCATTGAATACTATGAGAAGTTTGATTCATTATGATTGTTTTGAGATATGAAGGTGGTGATATTAGAGTCATGCTAGTAAGTAGTTGTGAGTTTGAGAAATACTTGTGTTAAGGTTTGTGAGTCCCGTAGCATGCACGTATTGTTGGAAATATGCCCTAGAGGCAATAATAAAATGGTTATTGTTGTATTTCCTTGTTCATGATAATTGTCTATTGTTCATGCTATAATTGTATTAACTGGAACCGTAATACATGTGTGAATACATAGACCACAACATGTCCCTAGTAAGCCTCTAGTTGACTAGCTCGTTGATCAATAGATGGTTATGGTTTCCTGACCATGGACATTGGATGTCATTGATAACGGGATCACATCATTAGGAGAATGATGTGATGGACAAGACCCAATCCTAAGCATAGCACAAGATCGTGTAGTTCGTTTTGCTAGAGCTTTTCTAATGTCAAGTATCATTTCCTTAGACCATGAGATTGTGCAACTCCCGGACACTGTAGGAATGCTTTGGGTGTACCAAACGTCACAATGTAACTGGGTGGCTATAAAGGTGCATTACAGGTATCTCCGAAAGTGTGTGTTGGGTTGGCACGAATCGAGACTGGGATTTGTCACTCCGTATGACGAAGAGGTATCTCTGGGCCCACTCGGTAATGCATCATCATAATGAGCTCAATGTGACTAAGTAGTTAGTCACGGGATCATGCATTACGGAACGAGTAAAGAGACTTGCCGGTAACGAGATTGAACGAGGTATTGGGATACCGACGATCGAATCTCGAGCAAGTAACAACCACGCCGTCGTGCTGCTGGATCTCCATCAACTTCTCCTCCCCCCTTTCTGGATCAAGAAGGAGGAGACGTGCCGCTCCGTACGTGTGTTGAACGCGAAGGTGCCGTCCGTTCGGCGCTAGGATCATCGGTGATTTGGATCACGACGAGTACGACTCCATCAACCCCGTTCTCTTGAACGCTTCCGCGCGCGATCTACAAGGGTATGTAGATGCACTCCCCTCTCTCTCGTTGCTAGATGACTCCATAGATTGATCTTGGTGATACGTAGAAAATTTTAAATTTCTGCTACATTCCCCAACATTGGTATCAGAGCCAGGTTTATGCGTAGATTCTATGCACGAGTAGAACACAAAGTAGTTGTGGGCGATGATTTGTTCAATTTGCTTGCCGTTACTAGTCTTATCTTGATTTGGCGGCATTGTGGGATGAAGCGGCCCGGACCGACCTTACCCGTACTCTTACGTGAGACAGGTTCCACCGACTGACATGCACTTGATGCATAAGGTGGCTAGCGGGTATCTGTCTCTCCCACTTTAGTCGGATCGGATTCGATGAAGAGGGTCCTTATGAAGGGTAAATAGCAATTGGCATATCACCGTTGTGGCTTTTGCGTAGGTAAGAAACGTTCTTGCTAGAAACCCATAGCAGCCACGTAAAACATGCAACAACAATTAGAGGACGTCTAACTTGTTTTTGCAGGGTATGCTATGTGATGTGATATGGCCAAAAGGATGTGATGAATGATATATGTGATGTATGAGATTGATCATGTTCTTGTAATAGGAATCACGACTTGCATGTCGATGAGTATGACAACCGGCAGGAGCCATAGGAGTTGTCTTAATTTATTGTATGACCTGCGTGTCAATGAAAACGCCATGTAATTACTTTACTTTATTGCTAACCGTTAGCCATAGTAGTAGAAGTAATAGTTGGCGAGACAACTTCATGAAGACACGATGATGGAGATCATGGTGTCATGCCGGTGACGAAGGTGATCATGCCGCGCCTCGAAGATGTAGATCAAAAGGCGCAATATGATATCGGCCATATCATGTCACTTTATGATTTGCATGTGATGTTTGTCATGTTTACATCTTATTTGCTTAGAACGACGGTAGCATAAATAAGATGATCCCTCACTAAAATTTCAAGAGATGTGTTCCCCCTAACTGTGCACCGTTGCGAAGGTTCGTTGTTTCGAAGCACCACGTGATGATCGGGTGTGATAGATTCTAACGTTCGCATACAATGGGTGTTGACGAGCCTAGCATGTACAGACATGGCCTCGGAACACAAGCAAAACACTTAGGTTGACTTGACGAGCCTAGCATGTACAGACATGGCCTCGGAACACAAGAGACCAAAAGGTCGAACATGAGTCGTATAGTAGATACGATCAACAGGGAGATGTTCACCGTTGATGACTAGTCCGTCTCACGTGATGATCGGACACGGTCTAGTCGATTCGGATCATGTATCACTTAGATGACTAGAGGGATGTCTATCTAAGTGGGAGTTCATTAAATAATCAGATGAACTTAATTGTCATGAACATAGTCAAAAGGTCTTTGCAAATTATGTCGTAGCTTACGCTTTAGTTCTGTTCCTAGAGAAAATTTAGTTGAAAGTTGCAATTATGCGGACTAGGTCCGTAAACTGAGGATTGTCCTCATTGCTGCACAGAAGGCTTATGTCCTTAATGCACCGCTCGGTGTGCTGAACCTCGAGCGTCGTCTGTAGATGTTGCGAAACATCTGACATACACGTTTTGATGACTACGTGATAGTTCAGTGCGTAATGCTAACGGTTTAGAATTGAGGCGCCAAAGACGTTTTTGAAACGTCGCAGAACATATGAGATGTTCCAAAGACTGAAATTGGGATTTCAGACTAGTGCCCACGTCAAGAGGTATGAGACCTCTGACAAGTTTCTAAGCCTGCAAACTAAGGGAGAAAAGCTCAATCGTTGAGCATGTGCTCAGATTGTCTGAGTACTACAATCGCTTGAATCGAGTGGGAGTTAAATCTTCCAGATGAGATAGTGATGGTTCTCCATAGTCACTGCCACCAAGCTATTAGAGCTTCGTGATGAACTATAACATATCAGAGATAGACATGATGATCCTTGAGCAACTCGCGATGTTTGACACCGCGAAAGTAGAAATCAAGTAGGAGCATCAATTGTTGATGGTTAGTAAAACCACTAGTTTCAAGAAGGGCAAGGGAAAGAAGGGATACTTCATGAAACGGCAAATCAGTTGCTGCTCTAGTGAAGAAACCCAAGGTTGAACCCAAACCCGAGACTAAGTGCTTCTGTAATGAGGGGAATGGTCACTGAAGCAGAACTACCCTAGATACTTGGTAGATGAGAAGGCAGGCAAGGTCGGCAGAAGTATATTGGATATACATTATATTAATGTGTACTTTACTAGTACTCCTAGTAGCACCAAGGTATTAGATACCGGTTCGGTTGCTAAGTGTTGGTAACTCCAAATAAAAGGCTACGGAATAAACGGAGACTAGCTAAAGGTGAGATGACGATATGTGTTGGAAGTGTTTCCAAGGTTGATGTGATCAAGCATCGCATGCTCCCTCTACCATCGAGATTGGTGTTAAACCTAAATAATTGTTATTTGGTGTTTGCATTGAGCATAGACATGATTGGATTATGTTTATCGCAATACGGTTATTCATTTAAGGAGAATAATGGTTACTCTGTCTATTTGAATAATACCTTCAATGGTCTTGCACTTAAAATGAATGGTTTGTTGAATCTCGATCGTAGTGATACACATGTTCATGCCAAAATATATAAGATAGTACCACATACTTGTGGCACTGCCACTTGAGTCATATTGGTATAAAACGCATGAAGAAGCTCCATGTTGATGGATCTTTGGACTCACTCGTTTTTGAAAAGATTGAGACATACGAACCATGTCTATTGGTACATATGCATGAAGAAACTCCATATATATGGATCGTTTGGACTCACTTGATTTTAAATCACTTGAGACATGCAAATCATACCACATGGGCAAGATGACTGAAAGGCCTCGTTTTCAGTGAGATGGAACAAGAAAGCAACTTGTTGGAAGTAATACATTTTGATGTGTGAAGTCCAATGAGTGCTGAGGCACGCAGTGGATATCGTTATGTTCTTATTTCACAGATGGTTTGAGTAGATGCTGAGAATATTTACTTGATAAAACACAAGTCAGAATTATTGAAAGGTTCAAGTAATTTCAAAGTGAATTTGAAGATCGTCGTGACAAGAGGATAAAATGTCTATGATATGATATAGAGATGAATATCTGAGTTACGAGTTTGGCACACAATTAAGACATTGTGGAAATTGTTTCACAAATAATACCGCCTGGAACACCATAGTGTGATGGTGTGTCCGTACATCATAACTGCACCCTATTGGATATGGTGCATACCATGATGTCTCTTATCGAATTACAACTATCGTTTATGGGTTAGGCATTAGAGACAACCGCATTCACTTTAAATAGGGCACCACGCAATTCCGTTGAGATGACACCGTATGAACTATGGTTTAGAGAAACCTAAGCTGTCGTTTCTTAAAAGTTTGGGGCTGCGACGCTTATGTGAAAATGTTTCAGGCTGATAAGCTCGAACCCAAAGCGGATAAATGCATCTTCATAGAATACCCAAAACAGTTGGGTATACCTCCTATTTCAGATCCGGAAGCAAAGTGATTGTTTCTAGAAACGGGTCCTTTCTCGAGGAAAAGTTTCTCTCAAAAGAATTGAGTGGGAGGATGGTGGAGACTTGATGAGGTTATTGAACCATGACTTCAACTAGTGTGTAGTAGGGCACAGGAAGTTGTTCCTGTGGCACCTACACCAATTGAAGTGGAAGCTTATGATAGTGATCATGAAACTTCGGATCAAGTCACTACCAAACCTCATAGGACGACAAGGATGCGTACTACTTCAGAGTGGTACGTAATCCTGTCTTGGAAGTGATGTTGCTAGACAACAATGAACCTACGAGCTATGGAGAAGCGATGGTGGGCCCGGATTCCGACGAATGGCTTGAGGCCATAAAACCGAGAGGATCCATGTAGAAAAACAAAGTATAGACTTTGGAAGAACTACTTGATGGTCGTAAGGCTGTTGGGTGCAGATGGATTTTAAAAGGAAGACAGACAATGATGGTAAGTGTCACCATTAAGAAAGCTCGGCTTGTCGTTAAGATGTTTTCCGACAAGTTCAAGGAGTTGACTATGATGAGACTTTCTCACTCGTAGCGATGCTAAGAGTCTGTTGGAATTATATTAGCAGTTACTGCATTATTTATGAAATCTTGCAGATAGGATGTCAAAACATTGTTTCCTCAACGATTTTCTTGAGGAAAGGTTGTATGTGATACAACCAGAAGGTTTTGTCAATCCTGAAAGATGCTAACAAGTATGCAAAGCTCCAGCAATCCTTCTAAGGACTGGAGTAAGCATCTCGGAGTTGGAATGTACGCTTTGATGAGATGATCAAAGATTTTGGGTTTATACAAAGTTTATGAGAAACTTGTATTTCCAAAGAAGTGAGTGGGAGCACTATAGAATTTATGATGAGTATATGTTGTTAACATATTGTTGATCAAAAATGATGTAGAATTTCTGGAAAGCATACAGGGTTATTTGAAAAGTGTTTTTCAATGGAAAACCTGGATTAAGCTACTTGAACATTGAGCATTAAGATCTATAAGGATAGATCAAAAACGCTTAATAGTACTTTCAAATGAATACATACCGTGACAAGATTTTGAAGGAGTTCAAAATAGACCAGCAAAGAAGGAGTTCTTGGCTATGTTACAAGGTGTGAGTATTGAGTAAGACTCAAGACCTGACCACGGCAGAAGAGAGAGAAAGGACGAAGGTCGTCCCCTATGCTTTAGACGTAGGCTCTACAGTATGCTATGCTGTGTACCGCACCTGAAGTGTGCTTTGCCATGAGTTAGTCAAGGGGTACAATAGTGATCCAGGAATGGATCACATGACAGCGGTCGAACTTATCCTTAGTAACTAGTGGATTAAGGAATTTTCTCGATTATGGAGGTGGTAAAAGAGTTCGTCGTAAAGGGTTACGTCGATGCAAACTTTGACACTAATCCGGATGACTCTGAGTAGTAAACCGGATTCGTATTGTAGAGCAGTTATTTGGAATAGCTCCAAGTAGCGCGTGGTAGCTGCATCTACAAGATGACATAGAGATTTGTAAAGCACACACGGATCTGGAAGGTTCAGACCCGTTGACTAAAAACCTCTCTCACAAGCGAGATATGAACAAATCACATGGGTGTTGGATTCATAACAGTCACATAGTGATGTGAACTAGATTATTGACTCTGGTGCAAGTGGGAGACTGTTGGAAATATGCCCTAGAGGCAATAATAAAATGGTTATTGTTTTATTTCCTTGTTCATGATAATTGTCTATTGTTCATGCTATAATTGTATTAACTGGAAACCGTAATACATGTGTGAATACATAGACCACAGCATGTCCCTAGTAAGCCTCTAGTTGACTAGCTCGTTGATCAATAGATGGTTATGGTTTCCTGACCATGGACATTGGATGTCATTGATAACGGGATCACATCATTAGGAGAATGATGTGATGGACAAGACCCAATCCTAAGCATAGCACAAGATCGTGTAGTTCGTTTTGCTAGAGCTTTTCTAATGTCAAGTATCATTTCCTTAGACCATGAGATTGTGCAACTCCCGGACACTGTAGGAATGCTTTGGGTGTACCAAACGTCACAACGTAACTGGGTGGCTATAAAGGTGCATTACAGGTATCTCCGAAAGTGTGTGTTGGGTTGGCACGAATCGAGACTGGGATTTGTCACTCCGTATGACGAAGAGGTATCTCTGGGCCCACTCGGTAATGCATCATCATAATGAGCTCAATGTGACTAAGTAGTTAGTCACGGGATCATGCATTACGGAACGAGTAAAGAGACTTGCCGGTAACGAGATTGAACGAGGTATTGGGATACCGACGATCGAATCTCGAGCAAGTAACATACCGATAGACAAAGGGAATTGTATACGGGATTGATTGAATCCCCGGCATCGTGGTTCATCCGATGAGATCATCGTGGAACATGTGGGATCCAACATGGGTATCCAGATCCCGCTGTTGGTTATTGGCCAGAGAGCTGTCTCGGTCATGTCTGCATGATTCCCGAACCCGTAGGGTCTACACACTTAAGGTTCGGTGACGCTAGAGTTGTAGAGATATTAGTATGCGGTTAACCGAAAGTTGTTCGGAGTCCCGGATGAGATCCCGGACGTCACGAGGAGTTCCGGAATGGTCCGGAGGTAAAGATTTATATATGGGAAGTCCTATTTTGGCCACCAGAAAATGTTCGGGATTTTTCGGTATTGTACCGGGAAGGTTCTAGAAGCTTCTGAAGTGGGGCCCACCTGCATGGGGGGACCCACATGAACGTGGGTAGTGGGGGCAAGGCCCCACACCCCTGTTCAAGGCGCACCAAGATCCCACCTTAGAAGGAATAAGATCATATTCCGAAGGGATAAGATCAAGATCCCTAAAAAGGGGGATAACAATCGGTGGGGAAGGGAAATGATGGGATTTCTTTCCCCCACCTTTGCCAACGCCCCAATGGACTTGGAGGGCAAGAAACCAGCCCCCTCCACCCCTATATATAGTGGGGAGGCGCATGGGAGCATCACCCCTAAGCCCTGGCGCCTCCCTCCCTCCCGTGACACCTCTTCCTCCCCGCTTGCGCTTGGCGAAGCCCTGCCGGGATCCCGCTACTTCCACCACCACGCCGTCGTGCTGCTGGATCTCCATCAACTTCTCCTCCCCCCTTGCTGGATCAAGAAGAAGGAGACGTCCCCGCTCCGTACGTGTGTTGAATGCGGAGGTGCCGTCCGTTCGGTGCTAGGATCATCGGTGATTTGGATCACGACGAGTACGACTCCATCAACACCGTTCTCTTGAACGCTTCCGCGCGTGATCTACAAGGGTATGTAGATGCACTCCCCTCTCTCTCGTTGCTAGATGAGTCCATAGATTGATCTTGGTGATACGTAGAAAATTTTAAATTTCTGCTACGTTCCCCAACACGTATGGTGAACCATTATGTAACGAAGTTGGAGCATGAGATATTTTTTGATTGTCTTCCTTATGAGTGGCGGTCGGGGACGAGCGATGGTCTTTTCCTACCAATCTATCCCCCTAGGAGCATGCACGTAGTACTATGTTTCGATGACTAATAGATTTTTGCAATAAGTATGTGAGTTCTTTATGACTAATGTTGAGTCCATGGATAATATGCACTCTCACCTTTCCGCCATTGCTAGCCTCTCTTGTACCGCGCAACTTTCGCCGGTACCATACACCCACCTTACACCTTCCTCAAAATAGCCACCATACCTACCTATTATGGAATTTCCATAGCCATTCCGAGATATATTGCCATGCAACTTTCCACCGTTCCGTTTATTATGACACGCATCATCATTGTCATATTGCTTTGCATGATCATGTAGTTGACATCGTATTTGTGGCAAAGCCACCGCTCATCATTTTTTATACATGTCGCTCTTGACTCATCGCACATCCCGGTACACCGCCGGAGGCATTCACATAGAGTCATATTTTGTTCTAGTATCGAGTTGTAATTTCTGAGTTGTAAGTAAATAAAAGTGTGATGATCTTCATTATTAGAGCATTGTCCCATGCGAGGAAATAAAAAAAGGAGAGAAAAGGCCAAAAAAGAGAAGGCCCAAAAAATGAGAGAAAAAGAGAGAAGGGACAATGTTACTATCCTTTTGCCACACTTGTGCTTCAAAGTAGCACCATAATCTTCATGATAGAGAGTCTCCTATATTGTCACTTTCATATACTAGTGGGAATTTTTCATTATAGAACTTGGCTTGTATATTCCAACGATGGGCTTCCTCAAAATACCCTAGGTCTTCATGAGCAAGCAAGTTGGATGCACACCCACTTAGTTTCTTTTTGAGCTTTCATAAACTTATAGCTCTAGTGCATCCGTTGCATGGCAATCCTACTCACTCACATTGATATCTATTGATGGGCATCTCCATAGCCTGTTGATACGCCTAGTTGATGTGAGACTATGTCCTTCTTTTTGTCTTCTCCACAACCACCGTCTATACCACCTATAGTGCTATGTCCATGGCTCACGCTCATGTATTGCATGAAAGTTGAAAAAGTTTGAGAATGTTAAAAGTATGTAACAATTGCTTGGCTTGTCATCGGGGTTGTGCATGATTTGAATATTTTGTGTGATGAAGATATGATTTTGTAGGGATAAGCTTTCTTTGGCCATGATATTTTGAGAAGACATAATTATTTTGTTAGTATGCTTGAAGTATTATTGTTTTTATGTCAATATTAAAATTTTGTTTTGAATCATATGGATCTGAACATTCATGCCACAATAAAGAGAATTACATGGATAAATATGTTAGGTAGAATTCCACATCAAAAATTCTGTTTTTATCATTTACCTACTCAAGGACGAGCAGGAATTAAGCTTGGGGATGCTTGATACGTCTCCAAAGTATCTATAATTTTTTATTGTTCCATGCTATTATATTATCTATTTTAGATGTTTTATATGCATTAATATGCTATTTTATATGATTTTTGAGACTAACCTATTAACCTAGAGCCCAGTGCCAGCTCCTGTTTTTTCCTTGTTTTAGAGTTTCACAGAAAAGGAATACCAAACCGAGTCCTGACGAAATGAAACTTTCGCGATGGTTTTTCTTGGACCCAGAAGACATCCAGAGGGCTTGGAGTGCACGTCAGGAATGCCACGAGGCGTCCACAAGGTCGGAGGCACATCCAGGGGGTAGGGCTCGGCCCCCACCCTTGTGGGCCCCTCGTGACTCCACCGACCTATTTCTTCTGCCTATATATTCTCAAATATCCCAAAAACCTACCAGGGGAGCCAAGAAACCACTTTTCCACAGCCGCAACCTTTTGTACCCGTGAGATCCCATCTAGGGGCTTTTTCTGGTGTCTGCCGGAGGGGGACTCGATCACGGAGGGCTTCTACATCAACACCATTGCCTCTCCGATGAAGCGTGAGTAGTTTACCACAGACCCACGGGTCCATAGCTAGTAGCTAGATGGCTTATTCTCTCTCTTTGATTCTCAATACAAAGTTCTCCGTGATGTTCTTAGAGATCTATTCGATGTAATACTCTTTTGTAGTGTGTTTGCCGAGATCCGATGAATTGTGGATTTATGATCAGCTTATCTATGAATATTATTTGAATCTCCTCTGAATTCTTATATGCATGATTTGATATCTTTGCAAGTCTCTTCGAACTATCGATTTGGTTTGGCCAACTAGATTGGTTTTTCTTGCAATGGGAGAAGTGCTTAGCTTTGGGTTCAATCTTGCGGTGCTCGATCCTAGTGACAGAAGGGGAACCGACACGTATTGTATTATTGCCATCGAGGATAAAAAGATGGGGTTTTCATCATATTGCTTGAGCTTATCCCGCTACATCATGTCATCTTACTTGATGTGTTACTCTATTTTTATGAACTCAATACTCTAGATGCAGGCAGGAGTCGGTCGATGTGTGGAGTAATAGTAGTAGATGCAGGTAGGAGTCGGTCTACTTGATACGGACGTGATGCCTATATTCATGATCATTGCCTTAGATATCGTCATAACTTGCGCTTTTCTATCAATTGCTCGGCTGTAATTTGTTCACCCACCATAACATTTTCTATCTTGAGAGAAGCCTCTAGTGAAACCTATGGCCCTCGGGTATACTTTCCATCATATAAGTTTCCGATCTACAATTTTAGTTTCCTATTTACTTTCTTTGCAATATTTTACTTTGCATTCCATAAACAAAAAATATTACTTTACCGTTTATCCATCTATATCAGATCTCACTTTGCAAATAACCGTGAAGGGATTGACAGCCCCTTTATCGCGTTGGGTGCAAGTTGGTTTTTGTTTGTGCAGGTATTCGGTGGCTTGTGCGTTGTCTCCTACTGGATTGATACCTTGGTTCTCAAAACTGAGGGAAATACTTACTCTACTTTGCTGCATCACCCTTTCCTCTTCAAGGAAAAAACCAACGCAAGATCAAGAGGTAGCAACGTAAGGATCAATGAGCATTCTTATTAGCAACCATTTTCATAAGAGCATCCATTTTTATCACTCAAAGTATTAATTTCTTCGACATAATTTACCTTCGTACCAGTTGGAGCTCGTTCGGTATGCCATTCATAGTAATTTGCCATAATATTATCAAGGAGTTTCGTAGCCTATTCCAATGTGATTTCCATAAAGGTTCCACCTGCAGCAGAGTCTAAAAGATTTCTAGAAACAAAGTTTAGTCCCGCATAGAAATTTTGTATAATCATCCATAAACTTAAACCATGAGTGGGACAATATTTTATCATTAATTTCTTTCTCTCACTAGATTGTGCAACATGTTCATGCTCAAGTTGCTTAAAATTCATAATTTGATTTCCAAGAGAAATAATCTTAGCGGGAGGAAAATATTTGGCAATAAAAGCATCCTTACACTTATCCCAAGAATCAATACTATTTTGAGTTAAGGATGAAAACCAAGTTTTAGCGCGGTCTCGTAGTGAGAACGAAAATAATTTTAATTTGGCAATATCATTATCCACATATTTCTTCTTTTGCATATCATATAATTCAACGAAAGTATTAAGATGGGATGCATCATTCTCATTAGGACTACCAGAAAATTGTTCTTTCATGACAAGATTTAGCAAAGCAACATTAATATCACATCACTGTGCACTAGTGGCGGGAGGAGCAATTGGAGTACTAATAAAATCATTATTACTAGTATTGGAAAACTCACACAACTAGGTACTTTCTTGAGACATGGCGACAAAGCAAGCAAACTAGCAAACAAGAATATTTTTTTGTTTTTTGAAAAAAAATAGAAGTGGGGAGATGAAAAGGTAAATAAAAATAAGAGCAATTAGATGATAGTTTATGCAAAGGTACTTGATAGGTTTTCGTGATGTCTCCCTGGCAACGGTGCTAGAAATTCTTCTTGCTACTTGTGAGCTGCATTAGGATTTCCTCGAAGAGGAGAGGATGATGCAGTACAGTAGATATAAGTATTTCCCTCAGTTAAGAACCAAGGTTATCAATCTAGTAGGAGAACCACACAGAACCTCGTGAACAACACCTACACACACAAAAGCAAATACTTGCACTCGACGCAAACAAGAGGGTTTTCAATCCCCTTGGCGGTTACTTTGGAAGGATTAAATCTTGTAGTGGTAGATAGATAAATTGCAAAGATAAAATAAAATGAAATAGAAAAATGGAGCAAAGTAATTTTTTTGTTTTATATATGATAAAAGTAGACCAGGGGCTATAGTTTTCACTAGAGGTTTCTCTCTCGAACACACAGCATACGGTGGGTAAACAGATTACTGTTGGGCAATTGATAGAAAAGTTCATAGTTATGACGATATTCAAGGCAATGACTCCTACCTGCATCTACTACTATTATTCCACCCATCGACCGCTATCCAGCATACATCTAGGGTATTAAGTTAATAAAAACAGAGTAATGCCTTAAGCAAGATGACATGTTGTAGACAAAGTAAACTCGACTAATATGAATAAACCCCATCGTTTTATCCTTAATGGCAACAATACAAATACGTGTTTGTTCCATTTTTGTCACTGGGATAGAGCGCCGCAAGATTGAACCCATCACAAAGTACCTCTCCCACCGAAGATAAATCAATCTAGTTGGCCAAACCAAACACACAGATCAGAGAGAAATACAAAGCTATAAAAATCATGCATAATAAAGTTCAGAAAAGACTCCATTCATATTTATAAATATTCAGATCATAAACCCACAATTCATCGGATCCCAACAAACACACCGCGAAAGAGGATTACATCGGATAGAACTCCAAGAAGATTGAGGAGAACATGGTATTGAAGATCAAAGAGAGAGAAGAAATCATCTAGCTACTAAATATGGACCCGTAGGTCTATGGTGAACTACTCACGCATCATCCGTAGGGCAGCAAGGATGATGTAGAAGCCCTCTGTGATTGATTCCCTCTCCGGCAGAGTACCAAAAAAGGCCTCCAAATGGGATCGCGGAAGAACAGAAGTTTGCGGCGGCGGAAAAAGTGTTTCGGGTGGCTCTCTTGTATATGGGGAATACTTGGGAATTTATAGAAGCGAAATTAGGTCAAGAGGTGCCACGAGGGGTCCACAAGCCTGGGGGCGCCCCCTTGGGGCGCATCTAGCGAGCTTGTCGCTCCCTCGTGGCTCTTCTAGTCTTCTCCCGAACCTTCATGGGTCCCTTCTGGTCCAAAAAAATTAATTGAAAGATTTCTCCGTTTGATATTGATTTTCTGAAAAGCTAAAAACAAGCAAAAAATAGCAACTGGCACTATGCACTAGGTTAATAGGTTAGTCCCATAAATGATATATAATTGCATATAAAACATCCAAGGTTGATACTATAATAGCATGGAGCAATAAAAAATTATGGATACGTTGGAGAAGTATCAACAGTTTCTGGAGAATTTTTGGTACTGACCAAATGGGGACCGCAATGATTGCTTGGGACCTAGTATCTAAGCTAAAATCTCAAGGAGGTCTGGGAGTACTAGATTTAGTGAATCAAAACAAAGATTTTCTCCTTAAGAACCTCCACAAATTCTTCAATAAGGAGAATCTACCCTGGGAAAATCTTTTATGGGAAACATACTACACTGAAACACCACCCACTCGCAAAACCGAGGGTTCCTTCTAGTGGAGATCCCTACTAAAGCTCATTCTCTTATATAAAGAATTTGCCAAATGTGCGGTTAGATTTGGAAGATAATACTTTTCTGGGAAGATAGTTGGAAAGATCAACCACTAGCAATCCAATACCCTGAGCTTCGCTCTTTTGCTATTAGCAATAACATCTCAGTGGCTGATATGACCAATGGTCGGGAACTTGCAGATCAGTTCCACAGACCTATATCCATCCAAGCTCACTCAATTCATCTCTATAAATCAGGCCCTCACTCAGATAATTCTCACTGGTGAGAAAGACTTGTGGTTTTACAAATGACACAAGACACAATACTCATCCAGACAGGTGTACAATCACATTGTGGGGAATTCTGATACTCATTGCATCTTCAAGTGGTTGTGGAAATGTACAAGCAAAATTAGACACAAGATTTTTATAGCTTGCTATATATGACGGGGTAAGTACTAGGGGTTTGCTCAAGAGAAAATCCTTCCACATTCCCTCATATAACCGTGTTCTTTGTAATGAGAACTATAAGGAAAGCATTCTCCATCTCCTATGGGACTACACTTTTGCTCAACAATGTTGGTCTGAAATTAGTCCCACAAAGCACAGAGGCGTTTCCTTCTATGATGAAGTCCTGCTACTGCATCAAACTCTACTATAGGGAATTGCCACAGACATTACAATTTTGGGGTGTTGGAATATTTGGATGCAAAGAAATGGGGTACTCTTCAGAAATGAAGGGCCAGGCATCGGGTACTGGAAGTTCAAGTTGAAACAAGATCTTTTGTTAGTTAGGCACATGACTAAAGCAAAGAATCTAGACTCTCCAGATTAGTGGATAGAAATAAGTCTCAGTCCCTGAAGTTTATTTTCAAATGTTAGAGAAAACTGGTATAGGTTAGCTGCAGAACTTTATTTTGCTTGTATCTGTTTGTACATATTTTACCTTTATAAATGAAAATATAATGTAGAAGAATTGTTCTATGGTTCAAGTTTTTAAAAAGGGGCTCCCGTTACACTTGATAACCCACAAGTATAGGGGGTCGCAACAGTTTTCGTGGGTAGAGTATTCAACCCAAATTTATTGATTCGACATAAGGGGAGCCAAAGAATATTTGTAAGTATTAGCAGTTGAGTTGTCAATCAACCACACCTGGAGATTAAATATCCGCAGCAAAGTGATCAGTAGCACAGTAGTATGATAGTTTGATGTCAATAGCAATAGTAACAGTAACGGTAACAATAGTACCAGTAATTTTGTAGCAGTTGTAACAGGAGTAACAATAGTAGTAACTTATCAAGAACAATATGTGAAAAGCTCGTTGGCATTGGATCGGTGATAACGTTGGATAATATTCATCATGTAACAGCCATAACCCAGGGCGACACAGAACTAGCTCCAGTTCATAAATATAATGTAGGCATGTATCCGTAAATAGTCATACATGCTTATGGAAAAGAACTTGCATGACATCTTTTGTCCTACCATCCCATGGCAGCGGGGTCCATAAGGAAACAAAGGGATATTAAGGACTCCTTTTAATAGAGAACCGAAACAAAACATTAACACATAGTGAATACATGAACTCCTCAAATTACGGTAATCACCGGAAAGAATCCCAATTATTGTCACCTTGGGGTATGCGGATCATAACACGTAATAGGTGCATATAACTTGCAAGATCGGATCACGAACATAGATATAATGGTGAAAACATAAACGGTTCAGATATGAAATCATGGCACTCGGGCCCTAGTGACAAGCATTAAGCATAGTAAAGTCATAGCAACATCAACCTAAGAACATAGTGGATACTAGGGATCAAGCCCTAACAAAACTAACTCGATTACATGATGAATCTCATCCAACCCATCACCGTCCAGCAAGCCTACGAAGGAATTACTCACTCTCGGCGATGAGCATCACGAAATTGGTGATCGAGGTTGGTTGTTGATGACGAAGACCGAAGATCCCCCTGTCCGGAGCCCCGAACAGGCTCCAGATCTGCCCTCCTGATGAATAACAGGAGGTGGCGGTAGCTCCGTATCATAAAGCACAATGAAATTTCCTCTCCTATTTTTTCTCCAAAAATAGGATTTTATAGAGTTGGAATCAGGGTCAGCGGAGCCTCGTGTGCCCCACTACCCACCAGGGCAGGCCAGAGGGGGGTAGCACGCCCTGGTGCCTAGTAGGCAGCTACCCCCCCCCCCCTCTAGTGGGTTTTGGTTCCAGTAATTCTTATATGTTCCAAAATAATTCTCCAAAAACTTTCGTCCAATTCTGAGAACTGTTGTTTCTGCACAAAAACAACACCATGGTAGTTCTGCTGAAAAATAGCGTTAGTCCGGGTTATTTTCATTCGAATCATGTAAATTAGAGTCCAAAACAAGAGCAGAATCATTAGGAAAAGTAGATACGATGGAGACGCATGCACTGCTAGACAGATCATGTATAGTTTTTAGTGATTTGGTTGTTTGGTGGCCTTGAGTGCAGTCTACTACTTCATCGTTCACTCGGTTGTTCTTCATCACACTGTGTGATTTGTACTATGAGTGCCTTGATATTTTGATGAGATGGCACTCTTTTGAAGTAGGCGGACACAACTTCAGTACCCCAGCGTAGGTCGTGCACCCACGACGTGCCTTAACAATAGTCAACAAGTAAACAAACTATGCGAGATTATTGGTTAAGCCAAGGCATAATCAACTTTAACAGAAAGGTATAATACCATTGTAGCGACCAGACCTCAAATAGTCTGTGCTGTTGTGCACCAGTGTCATCCCTGGATCAGTAATGCTGACACGCACAGTACAAATGGAGGATTTATAACAGAGTAGCAATCACACACTTATTACATCGAATATCTCAAAAGAGAATAAGTATGATAAATATGGCTTAAGGCCATCTAAATACGATAACAGCGGAAGACTTGGAAGACAAGTGAGTCCATCAACTCCAACGGCATCACTGAGTATAAGACCACAACCTAAGGCACCTTACTCGTCCTCTGAAAAGTCTGCAACATGAAACGTTGCAGCCCGAAAATGGGTCAGCACATGGAATATGCTGGCAATGTAACACATAGAGAATAATGAACAGAATAATGCTATACTACATGCATATATGGCTGGTGGAAAGCTCTATGGTTACAGTTTTGCGGAAAGCCAATTTTTCCCTACTGCAAAGGAATAAATTTTATTTAACTATCATGGTGGTTGTTAAACATTGAGAAGGTACCTCCAACTCAATCCCAATTAAGTGTCATCATTAACCCAACAAAATTAATTAAAGTAACATGGTGATGAGATTCACATGAAAATCCAGGTACTAGATACTCAAGTTGTCCATAACCAGGGACACGGCTAACCATGATTAGTTTGTACACTCTGCAGAGGTTTGTGCACTTTTCCCCACAAGACTCGATCGCCTCTGCTTGATTCTCGCACTACATGATGTTTGAGAAACGGATGACCGAGACACAGTCTTTCAGAAACAATAACTCTTTACTCCGGGTGGACAGTTACACCTACTTTCCCCTACATCTGCTAGCCCACCTCTTTAAGAGATCATGTAACCTACTCAACTATGCTAGAGCCCATAATAGCTTGTGGCTGCACACGGAAGTTTCTAGCATGAATAATCTTATGATCCCTTTGAGCCTGGGTGGCGGTCCTTATAAAAACAGACAACACTGGGTTCTCCAGGTGCCTCAATCCACCCAGATGTGAGTTTTAGTTGCCACCTTAAGTAAACCATTATTAACAATCTCACATCTGTCATGAATATCTCTCAAACCCAATCCACGTCTACGAGCAAAGCATGGCAATATAATAGCAAACGTAGAAGTAACTCCCGAGGGTTTGATAAATAACACAGGTAATAGGTACTACCTCAACTACTTCCCAATACCCACAATTTAATTAGATCCTAACCATGCAATGTTTGAGGATTGATCTAATGCAATAAAAACTGGGTATGGAAAAGTATGATCAAAGTGTTACTTGCCTTGCTGATGATCCGCGAAACCTAGAGATTCGAAGTAACAAGCGGCGCACTCCGGGTACTCTATCGCAAACAAACAAGCAAACAATAAGTACTCATCTAATGCACAGGTAAAACTCGAATAAAAGATACAACCAGAAAGTTCAACTTAAGAACTCCGGTTTGCAAAAAGAATCAAATTGAATGAAGCAACGAAAGTCAAACGGCGAAAGAAACAAGCTTCGTTTACTAATCTGGATCTAGGTCAAATTTTACAGTAGCAAAAACTTGTTTGAGTAGGTTAAACGGAAAGAGAATTTCGAGACGAAACTCTAGGCGCTTGAACGCCTGATTCCGATAAACGAGCGAAAAATTAAACAAAAACGAAGATCTGATCTGAAATCGAGATCTGGAAAAATCGCGGAAAATCCGACGAAAAAGAAAAACTGACGAGCGGTTAAAGAACGGACGTTCGTTAACAGAGAAAATCCGACGAACGTTCACTAAATAATAAAACCGAAGAAAAATAAACCGATCTAGGGTTTAGAAAAAAAACGAACGGTTTTTTTTTAGAAAACCGGCAACGGCGTCGGATCGGTACCTCGTCGGGACGGGGCTCCGGCGGGGTCGGCTGGGCTCCGGCGGGCTCGGCGAGGGGCGGCGAGGCTCGGGCGGGGCGCGGGGTGGCGAGGGGCGGCGGCGGCGGCGGCGAACGGCGAGCGGGCGGCGAGATCGGGCGGCGGCGGCGCGGCTCTCCTGCGGCGGCGGCGGGTGCGGGTCGAGGCGGGGCTCGGGGGTGAGGGAGGGGCGGCGGAGGGGGGGTATGTATGAGGGGGCTGGCTTGGAGTAGGGGACAAGGCGGCGGGGCTCCGGCGTGTCCATGGCGGACTCGGCGGCGGCGCTCGCGTGCGCGCGAGGGAGACGGCGCGGCTGGGCCGGCCGCTCGGCTGGGCCTCGGCCCGGTCGGGCGCGGTTGGGTTTTTTTTTAAATTCCGCCGAATCCAAAAAAATCACAGAAAAATAAATAAACATCCAAAAATGATAAAACAAATTTTCCCCGTCTAATGAAAATAATTAGAACAAGGTGAACATTTTTTTGACACAAAATGCAGTTTTGAAAACGTGCAATTTTTTTTAATGCAATTAAAATTGCAAATAACATCCGAATAAAATCCAATATATGATTTTAACATATTTTTCCTCCAATATTTCAATTGTTTTGGAGAAGTCATATTTTCTCCTCTCATTTATTTTAATGTGAAATATTTTTCCGGAGAGAAAATAATTAAAATCAAAATCCTCGTTTTATTATTTGATGAAAATCAAATATGATAAATCGGGAAAATCCCCAACTCTCTCCGAGGGTCCTTGAGTTGCTTAGGATTTTTTCGAGGATTTGCCAAAATGCAATAAAATATGCTATGAAATGATGATCTATGTATAACATTCCAAATTGAAAATTTGGGATGTTACAAACCTACCCCCCTTAAGATGAATCTCGCCCTCGAGATTCGGGTTGGCTAGAAAATAGGTGAGAGTAGTCCTTCCGTAGATCTTCCTCTCGCTCCCAGGTGGCTTCATCTTCCGTGTGGTGACTCCACTGGACTTTGCAAAACTTGATAACCTTACTGCGGGTGACTCGGCTGGCATACTCGAGAATCTTAACTGGTTTCTCCTCATAGGTCAAATCACTTCCCAGCTGAATCGCTTCCAGTGGCACTGTATCTCTCAGTGGTATCTCAGCCATCTCTGCGTGGCACTTCTTCAACTGTGTAACGTGAAATACGTCGTGAACTCCTGACAATCCTTCGGGCAATTCCAGCTTGTAGGCAACTTCTCCCATACGTTCCAAAACTCTATATGGTCCGATAAAATGGGGTGCTAGCTTTCCCTTAACTCCAAAGCGCTTCACTCCTCGAAGTGGTGATACTCGAAGATAAACTCTGTCTCCGACTTCGTAAACGGTCTCCTTTCGTTTAGAATCCGCATAACTCTTTTGTCTGGACTGGGCTACCTTGAGCCTATCGCGAATCAACCTCACTTTCTGTTCAGACTCCTTAATCAAATCTGGTCCAAACAATTGACGGTCTCCAACTTCGTCCCATAACAACGGTGTTCTACACCTCCTTCCGTACAAAGCTTCGAAAGGGGCCATCTTCAAACTGGTTTGATAACTGTTGTTGTAAGAAAACTCTGCATATGGCAAGTTGTCGTCCCAACTAGATCCATAATCTAGTGCACAAGCTCTCAACATGTCCTCCAAAATCTGATTGACTCTCTCGGTCTGTCCATCTGTCTGTGGGTGAAAGGCTGTACTAAATTCTAGCCTGGTTCCCAATGTTTCATGTACCTGCTTCCAAAACTTCGAGGTAAACTGGGTTCCTCTATCTGATACAATGGTCCTTGGAACTCCATGCAAACATACGATCCTGGTCATGTATATCTTCGCCAACTTAGCACTGGTGTAAGTGGTCTTCACTGGAATGAAATGAGCTACTTTCGTCAGACGGTCGACTACAACCCATATTGAGTCATAGCCTGAACGAGTCCTAGGCAATCCCGTGATAAAATCCATGCCTATTTTATCCCACTTCCATTCGGGTATCGGCAATGGTTGTAGCAATCCT
This sequence comes from Triticum aestivum, assembly GCF_018294505.1. Classification (NCBI taxonomy): domain Eukaryota; kingdom Viridiplantae; phylum Streptophyta; class Magnoliopsida; order Poales; family Poaceae; genus Triticum; species Triticum aestivum. The sequence continues at coordinate 68,802,284 of NC_057805.1, forward strand.
GCTGGCTTCTGATGCTCTGCCTTCACTCTCTGACATACATCACAAACTGCTACATACTCCGCAATATCCTTCTTCATTCCGGTCCACCAGAAAGTATTCTTCGAATCCAAATACATCTTGGTATTTCCTGGGTGAATCGAGTACGGTGAATCATGGGCCTCTTGCAAAATCAACTTCCTGATCTCCGGATCATTTGGCACATATACGCGGTCCTCAAACCATAAGGTATCGTGTTCATCCTCACGAAATCCCTTGGCTTTTCCCTTGCTCATCTTTTCCTTTATCTCGTCAATCTCCTTGTCTGTCTTCTGAGCTTCTCTGATCTTTTCCATCAAGGTAGACTGAATCTCCAGTGTCGTTAAATAGCCTCTTGGAACTATCTCCAAACATAACTCGCGAAGGTCCTCGGCTAACTCCTGGGGTAACTCCCCTGTCATGAGGGTGTTGACATGGCTCTTGCGGCTCAACGCGTCTGCTACTACGTTAGCCTTCCCTGGGTGATAATGCAATCTCATATCATAGTCCTTAATAAGCTCCAACCATCTCCTCTGTCTGAGATTTAACTCCTTCTGCGTGAAAATGTACTTCAAACTTTTGTGATCCGTGTACACCTCACAATGGTTTCCGATGAGGAAATGTCTCCATGTCTTCAACGCATGCACCACGGCTGCTAACTCCAAATCATGTGTAGCATAATTCTTCTCATGGGGTTTAAGTTGTCGTGAAGCATATGACACAACTCTTCCTTCTTGCATAAGCACTGCTCCAAGTCCTCGACGAGAAGCGTCACAATAAACTTCATAATCCTTGCGTTGATCTGGCAGAATCAACACTGGTGATGTCACCAATCATTTCTTCAATTCTTAGAAACCAGCTTCACAATCCTCAGTCCAATTGAATTTGGTGTCCTTCTTCAATAGCTCAGTCATGGGCTTTGCAATCTTTGAGAAATTCTCAATGAACCTCCGGTAGTATCCTGCAAGTCCAAGAAAACTCCAGATCTCTCCAACTGACGTGGGTGATTCCCAACTTGTTACTGTGTCAACTTTGGTAGGGTCTACTGCTATTCCTTCTCCGGATATAACATGTCCGAGGAATCCAACTTCCTTCAGCCAAAATTCACATTTGCTGAACTTGGCATATAACTGATGTTCTCTGAGCTTCTCAAGTACCAAACGCAAATGCTCCTTATGCTCTTTCTCATTCTTGGAAAAGACTAAAATATCGTCTATGAACACCACGACGAACTTATCCAAAAACTCCATAAACACTTTGTTCATCAGGTTCATGAAATATGCAGGTGCGTTAGTCAGACCAAATGACATAACGGTATACTCATACAGCCCATATCTGGTGGTAAAAGCCGTCTTAGGTATATCCTGCTCTCGAATCTTTAACTGATGGTATCCTGATCGTAGATCGATCTTGGAAAATACTTTAGCTCCTTGTAAGCGGTCAAACAAATCATTTATCATCGGCAGTGGGTACTTGTTTTTGATGGTCACTTCATTCAATCCACGGTAATCAACAACCATCCTCAACGATCCATCTTTCTTCTCCACTAGAAGTACTGGTGATCCCCAAGGTGACGAACTTGGGCGAATATAGCCTTTATCCAATAACTCCTTAATCTGCTTCTTAATTTCTTCCAAATCCTTTGCGGGCATCCTGTACGGTCTCTTAGATATTGGCCCTGTGCCTGGCAAAAGTTCAATCAAGAACTCAATGTCTCTATCTGGTGGCATGCCTGGCAACTCTTCTGGAAATACATCCGGGTAATCCTTCACCACTGGTACTTCCTCCTGTACCACTCCTGATAAGGAATTCACTTGAGTCCTCTTCGGCACATGCCGGGATACATACTTGATCCTTCTTCCTTCTGGGGTGGTAAGCAAAATCGTCTTACTGGCGCAATCGATGTTTCCTCCATACATCGATAGCCAATCCATTCCCAAAATCACATCCAAACCTTGCGACTCCAAAATTATTAGGTCTGAGGGGAAAACATGCCTACCTATGGCCAATGGCATCTGAAAACATCCTTGGCTTGCCATATACTCTACTCCTGGCGATGTTACTAACATAGGTGTTCTGAGAACTTTGGTGGGCAGCTTAAACTTATCCACAAATCCCCTTGATATGTATGAATGTGATGCACCAGTATCAAAAAGAACGATTGCAGTAAATGACTTAACCAAAAACTTACCTATTACTGCATCAGGCTGTGCTTCAACCTCTTCCACGCTCACGTGGTTCACATGTCCTTTGTTGAACGGGTTCGGCTTCTTCCCAGAGCTTCCATTGCCATTACCATTCTGGGCTTCAGGACAATCAGTTGCATAATGTCCAGTCTTCTGGCACTTGAAACAAGTAATGTGACTTAGATCCCTCTTGGCTGGGGTAGATGGGTTGGTGCGGTTCTGTCCGTTGCTTCCTCCATTCCCATTACCATTCTTGGAGCCATTATGATTGTGCGTACTACCTCCTCCATGGGTATGCTGAAACTGTCCTCCCGGTTTCGGGGCAAAATGATGCTTCTGTTGAGCTCCAGAATTATACTTCCCTTGTCCATATTTCCTCTTACGGTTTTCAATCTGCTGTTGCTTCCCTTCAATCATGAGAGCTCTATCTACCAACTCCTGGTAGTTGTTGAAGGTTGCTACCATCAACTGCATACTCAGTTCATCATTCAGTCCTTCCAAAAACTTCTCCTGCTTGGCTGCATCTGTAGCAACGTCATCTGGTGCATAACGTGCTAACTTACTGAAATCCTCCACATACTGGCCTACGGTGCGTCCTCCTTGGCGTAGGTTGCGAAACTCACGCTTCTTCATAGCCATAGCTCCTGCTGAAACATGAGCTGTACGGAAAGCTTGCTGAAACTGGTCCCATGTGACAGTGTCAATAGGGTGTGTGGCTGTGTAATTCTCCCACCATGATGATGCGGGTCCATCAAGCTGATGTGCTGCAAAACGCACTGTTTCCGCATCTGTGCATCCTGCAGTGGTCAACTCCCTTCCAACTTTGCGGAGCCAATCATCTGCAACAATCGGCTCGGTGCTGCTGGAAAACACCGGTGGGTTTAGCCTCAAGAAACGGGCTAAGTGATCAACAGGTGGAGGTGGTGGGTTGTTGTTGTTGTTGCCTTGGTTCTGTACTAACACTTGCATCAGGGCATTCTGTTGCTGAATCAACTGAGTGATCTCCGGTGGGAAAACAAATCCGGTGTCGCGTCTCGGAGGCATCTGATGGGTTAGAAAAGATGAGAGTTAAGAGTAGAATGAGGTCTAGAGGGAAAACACTACCCATATGTTCATGAGTCAAATACAATCAATATCACTCAATCAATTCAAACAAGGCATACAATCGATCTAACTAGCGTTACAAAGTGCTTGAACTATACTATTAAATGGGGGAAAACTACTACTGATATGGTGGTCTACTAGAAATTCTGATCAGTTGAAGACTCCATGATATCTGCTCCAGCTTCATCAACAAAGTCATCTTCACTTGGTTCCGAGTCTGTGTCGTCGATGATGATGTAGTTATCCGGGCAAGTGCATTCGTCATCTTTTGCTTTTGGTACTGGATTTCCCATGAATACTCCAATCTTCTTCTCCAGGTCGTCATTCTTCCCTACTAGTGCGATGATTTCCTCCAAATAATCCTCGCGTGTAGCCTTGAGTTCTTCCTCCAGCTCCTTGATCTTCGTCAATGCCTTCTTCAGATCTTCCTTGTCTGAGCACAACTGGTTCTCCTGGCGACGAATGTGTTGGTTTTGCTCCTGGATGAAATCTGCAATTGATCCATCCTTCTTGGTTCTGATCATCTCCCATTGCTCGTCTCGGCGTCCACAAATCTGATAAATAGTATCCTTAAGCTCCCTGTGGTAGACTTCTCCAATGCGTCCCATAGCGATGTGGGCTGCCATGCTCTTCCCTAAACTCCAGGTTGGTGCTTCAAAAACCAATCTTATGGGTTCAGTAACTGGCACAAACGTCCTTCCTGGAACTTGAACTTGAATCTTCCAGCTCTCCTCTTCGGGTAATGTGGCGTTGTAGGTTCCGGTGATGCTTGGTATTCCTATGTTCAAGTACTTAGTGACTTCCTTCAAGTGTCGTCCAAAAGGCGTGTCTTCGTCTGGTTGCATGAACTTGCTCCTTGCATCCGCCATTCCTAAAAGAGTAGAAAGTGGAGATGGGTCAGAAATGAGAAGAGAGAAGTGTTCTAGGGCTTAAGCTTAGTGGTCGTGTCCTACAGTCGGCGTGTGCTCTGATACCACCTTTTGTAGCGACCAGACCTCAAATAGTCTGTGCTGCTGTGCACCAGTGTCATCCCTGGATCAGTAATGCTGACACGCATAGTACAAATGGAGGATTTATAACAGAGTAGCAATCACACACTTATTACATCGAATATCTCAAAAGAGAATAAGTATGATAAATATGGCTTAAGGCCATCTAAATACGATAACAGCGGAAGACTTGGAAGACAAGTGAGTCCATCAACTCCAACAGCATCACTGAGTATAAGACCACGACCTAAGGCACCTTACTCGTCGTCTGAAAAGTCTGCAACATGAAACATTGCAGCCCGAAAACGGGTCAGCACATGGAATATGCTGGCAATGTAACACATAGAGAATAATGAACAGAATAATGCTATACTACATGCATATATGGCTGGTGGAAAGCTCTATGGTTACAGTTTTGCGGAAAGCCAATTTTTCCCTACTGCAAAGGAATAAATTTTATTTAACTATCATGGTGGTTGTTAAACATTAAGAAGGTACCTCCAACTCAATCCCAATTAAGTGTCATCATTAACCCAACAAAATTAATTAAAGTAACATGGTGATGAGATTCACATGAAAATCCAGGTACTAGATACTCAAGTTGTCCATAACCGGGGACACGGCTAACCATGATTAGTTTGTACACTCTGCAGAGGTTTGTGCACTTTTCCCCACAAGACTCGATCGCCTCCGCTTGATTCTCGCACTACATGATGTTTGAGAAACGGATGACCGAGACACAGTCTTTCAGAAACAATAACTCTTTACTCCGGGTGGACAGTTACACCTACTTTCCCCTACATCTGCTAGCCCACCTCTTTAAGAGATCATGTAACCTACTCAACTATGCTAGAGCCCATAATAGCTTGTGGCTACACACGGAAGTTTCTAGCATGAATAATCTTATGATCCCTTTGAGCCTGGGTGGCGGTCCTTATAAAAACAGACAACACTGGGTTCTCCAGGTGCCTCAATCCACCCAGATGTGAGTTTTAGTTGCCACCTTAAGTAAACCATTATTAACAATCTCACATCTGTCATGAATATCTCTCAAACCCAATCCACGTCTACGAGCAAAGCATGGCAATATAATAGCAAACGTAGAAGTAACTCCCGAGGGTTTGATAAATAACACAGGTAATAGGTACTACCTCAACTACTTCCCAATACCCACAATTTAATTAGATCCTAACCATGCAATGTTTGTGGATTGATCTAATGCAATAAAAACTGGGTATGGAAAAGTATGATCAAAGTGTTACTTGCCTTGCTGATGATCCGCGAAACCTAGAGATTCGAAGTAACAAGCGACGCACTCCGGGTACTCTATCGCAAACAAACAAGCAAACAATAAGTACTCATCTAATGCACAGGTAAAACTCGAATAAAAGATACAACCAGAAAGTTCAACTTAAGAACTCCGGTTTGCAAAAAGAATCAAATTGAATGAAGCAACGAAAGTCAAACGGCGAAAGAAACAAGCTTCGTTTACTAATCTGGATCTAGGTCAAATTTTACAGTAGCAAAAACTTGTTTGAGTAGGTTAAACGGAAAGAGAATTTCGAGACGAAACTCTAGGCGCTTGAATCGCCTGATTCCGATAAACGAGCGAAAAGTTAAACAAAAACGAAGATCTGATCTGAAATCGAGATCTGGAAAAATCGCGGAAAATCCGACGAAAAAGAAAAACTGACGAGTGGTTAAAGAACGGACGTTCGTTAACAGCGAAAATCCGACGAACACGTTCGTTAAAACGAACGGGTCGGTGAACGTTCACTAAATAATAAAACCGAAGAAAAATAAACCGATCTAGGGTTTAGAAAAAAAACGAACGGTTTTTTTTTAGAAAACCGGCAACGGCATCGGATCGGTACCTCGTCGGGACGGGGCTCCGGCGGGGTCGGCTGGGCTCCGGCGGGCTCGGCGAGGGGCGGCGAGGCTCGGGCGCGGCGCGGGGTGGCGAGGGGCGGCGTCGGCGGCGGCGAACGGCGAGCGGGCGGCGAGCTCGGGCGGCGGCGGCGCGGCTCTCCTGCGGCGGCGGCGGGTGTGGGTCGAGGCGGGGCTCGGGGGTGAGGGAGGGGCGGCGGAGGGGGAGGGGTATTTATGAGGGGGGGCTGGCTTGGAGTAGGGGACAAGGCGGCGGGGCTCCGGCGTGACCATGGCGGACTCGGCGGCGGCGCTCGCGTGCGCGCGAGGGAGACGGCGCGGCTGGGCCGGCCGCTCGGCTGGGCCTCGGCCCGGTCGGGCGCGGTTGGGTTTTTTTTTTAAATTCCGCCGAATCCAAAAAAAATCACAGAAAAATAAATAAACATCCAAAAATGATAAAATAAATTTTCCCCGTCTAATTAAAATAATTAGAACAAGGTGAACATTTTTTTGACACAAAATGCAGTTTTGAAAACGTGCAAATTTTTTTAATGCAATTAAAATTGCAAATAACATCCGAATAAAATCCAATATATGATTTTAACATATTTTTCCTCCAATATTTCAATTTTTTTGGAGAAGTCATATTTTCTCCTCTCATTTATTTTAATGTGAAATATTTTTTCGGAGAGAAAATAATTAAAATCAAAATACTTGTTTTATTATTTGATGAAAATCAAATATGATAAATCGGGAAAATCCCCAACTCTCTCCGAGGGTCCTTGAGTTGCTTAGGATTTTTTTGAGGATTTGCCAAAATGCAATAAAATATGCTATGAAATGATGATCTATGTATAACATTCCAAATTGAAAATTTGGGATGTTACAACCATAAGGAATTGAAGAACAGGTAAGAATGTTATATGCAACCTTTATGTTTTGAATATAAATATATATATATATATATATATATATATATTATAGACGAAAATGTGTGATTTTGTGGGTGGTCGTGTCTACACGTGTAGATATCATCGAGTGAAATTTATGAAATGTCATCTTATATATTTTCTCCATGTATTTGCACTTACTATGGTAGCTTCGAAGTCATGAAATATCAATTGAAAACTCTGCTTTCATTCTTCATGTGATTGCCTTCGACTTCATGCTTGATCATACTCCAAAGCTCGTCCCTCTTGTCAATGCTAAGTTCTCCATTCCAGAGTAATACAACACACCTAATTTGGAAAAAATAATCATATTTCCATGAATATTAGAAAGAATTTTACAAAAAAACTCGTTAACTGAATTAACGTGCACAAGCTTTAGTGACGGGTCCTTGCATGTCTAAAGCTTAAATATATACAACTAAGATGATGTGGGGCAATGGTGGTGGGGATTTCTTTGTACTATTGGTGGATCTACGAAGAGGCTAGGAGTGCTCAACCATGGGCATGTGATTAATCTTCTATTCCTAAATAGCTACAATCCACTAGCTAGTTTTCCTAGACATGCAACCATGCCACACGAGTAAGTCATGCATGTAAGTCATGACTTACATTGTTTTTTGCATTACTCTATGCATGCAAGCACCACACTATCAATTCATGCATGTTACTCATAAGTTATTTTTTGCATTAGATTTTGTATTGATAATACATGTGTTGGTCGCTTGTATCATACCTTTGTAGTTCATATTCACATTTTTGTTATAATGACATTATTTTAAGTGCAATTCATTATTTTTTGTATTTTTATAACCTTTGTATTTTATTTGCATTTGTAAGTTTACATTCGCTCCCCATTAGTTATAGATGTGTTTGTAGCAACTTTTATGCCTTTTTAGCAAGTTCCCCGCAGCAACATGTCGGCGCATCATCTAGTTTTAGTAGCAACTAGCCCAGAGAATCAGCCTAAGCACCACTCATAAGTCCTAACACATTTGAGGTACATTCGAGTGGATATAGAAAACCATAACCTTGTGATCCTAAAACTTGTTGTGATTCCTAGTAAGGGTCAATACCCTTTCTGTCTTATGGGCGAGTTATTGATCCAAGTAGCTCCCACTGAAAAGTAGAGTTTCTCTGTTATTCTCATAGATCTGTTACCCACTCACATTTTCTTCACATAATCGAACATGGGTACAAGTGGCCTAGGCCTAGCTTTCCCTAAAAAAAGTCGCCAATTTCACTTTATACCCCCAAAATGAACTATTATTATGATAGTTTTTTCACCCCATGAACATAGAGTCACCTCCCTCTATGGCCCTGACCCCGAGCACATCCTTCTCTTTTCAAGAGCATGTTTGTTTTTCTGGGCAATCCAGTTCTAAAGCTACAGCCAAACAAATTGGTCCTTAATCTTAGTTGAGCTTCGTCCTTTGATTGGCCCACTGATACGTCTCAAATGTATATTTCTTTATTTGTTTCATGCTATGTTTATATCATTTTGGCATCAATTTGTATCATCTTTTGGATTAGCCTATTAACTTAGTGTGCAGTGTGAGTTGTTGTTTTCTCCATGTTTTTTAACTTATAAAAAACCAATTTTATTACGGGGCACCAAAAGTCCCAAAAAAGTCAGAAAATTATATTCATCGGGAAGCTTCCAGAGGACACAAGAGGCAGCCAGGGGGTGGCCCACCACCTCCACGCGCCCCCACCACGCAGCCAGGGGCGCGTGGTGGGGACGCTTTAGGTGAAGGAAATATGCCCAAGAGGCAATAATAAAGTTGTTATTTATATTTCCTTATATCATGATAAATGTTTATTATTCATGCTAGAATTGTATTAACCGGAAACTTAGTACATGTGTGAATACATAGACAAACAGAGTGTCACTAGTATGCCTCTACTTGACTAGCTCATTAATCAAAGATGGTTAAGTTTCCTAGCCATTGATATGAGTTGTCATTTGATGAACGGGATCACATCATTAGAGAATGATGTGATTGACTTGACCCATTCTGTTAGCTTAGCATTTGATCGTTTAGTATATTTCTATTGCTCTCTTCATGACTTATACATGTCCCTATGACTATGAGATTATGCAACTCCCGAATACAGGAGGAACACTTTGTGTGCTACCAAACGTCACAACGTAACTAGGTGATTATAAAGGTGCTCTATAGGTGTCTCCGATGGTACTTGTTGAGTTGGCATAGACCGAGATTAGGATTTGTCACTCCGATTGTCGGAGAGGTATCTCTGGGCCCTCTTGATAATGCACATCACTATAAGACTTGCAAGCAATGTGACTAATGAGTTAGTTGCGGGATGATGCATTACAGAACGAGTAAAGAGACTTGCCGGTAACGATATTGAACTAGGTATTGAGATACCGACGATCGAATCTCGGGCAAGTAACATACCGATGACAAAGGGAACAACGTATGTTGTTATGCGGTTTGACCGATAAAGATCTTCATAGAATATGTGGGAACCAATATGAGCATCCAGGTTCCGCTATTGGTTATTGACCAGAGACGTGTCTCGGTCATGTCTACATAGTTCTTGAACCCGTAGGGTCCGCACGCTTAACGTTCGGTGACGATCGGTATTATGAGTTTATGTGTTTTGATGTACCAAAGGTAGTTTGGAGTCCCGGATATGATCACGGACATGACAAGGAGTCTTGAAATGGTCGAGACGTAAAGATCGATATATTGGAAGCCTATGTTTGGACATCGGAATGGTTCCGGGTGAGTTCGGGCATATACCGGAGCACCGGGAGGTTACCGGAACCCCCGGGAGGTATATGGGCCTTATTGGGCCATAGTGGGAGAGAAGAGAGGGAGGCCTAGGAGGGGGTGCCCCCCCAAGCACAATCCGAATTGGGTGGGGGGCCGGGCCCCCCTTTCCTTCCCCCTCTCTCCCCCTTCCTTCCACTCCTAGTCCAACTAGGGAAGGGGGGAATCCTACTCCCAGTGGGAGTAGGACTCCCCATGGGGCGCGCCATAGGAGGGTCGGCCCTCCCCCTCCTTCATTCCTTTATATACGGGGGAGGGGGCCACCCCATAGATACACAAGTTGATCATTAATCTCTTAGCCGTGTGCGGTGCCCCCCTCCACCAAAATCCACCTCGGTCATATCGTCGTAGTGGTTAGGCGGAGCCCTGCGCCGGTAGCTTCATCATCATCGTCATCACGCCGTCATGCTGACGAAGCTCTCCCTCGACACTCTATTGGATCGTGAGTTCATGGGACGTCACCGAGGTGAACGTGTGCAAATCGCGGAGGTGTCGTATGTTCGGTACTAGGATCGGCCGATCGTTAAGACGTACGACTACATCAACCGCATTGTCATAACGCTTCCGCTTTCGGTCTACGAGGGTATGTGTACAACAATCTCCCATCTCGTTGCTATGCATCACCATGATCTTGCGTGTGCGTAGGAATTTTTTTGAAATTACTACGTTCCCCAACCGTGGCATTCGAGCCAAGTTTATGCGTAGATGTTATATGCACAAGTAGAACACAAGTGAGTTGTGGGCGATAATAGTCATACTGCTTACCAGCATGTCATACTTTGATTCGGCGGTATTGTTGGATGAAGTGGCCCGGACCGACATTACGCGTACGCTTACGCGAGACTGGTTCTACCGACGTGCTTCGCGCACAGGTGGCTGGCGGGTGTCAGTTTCTCCAACTTTAGTTGAATCGAGTGTGGCTACACCCGGTCCTTGTTGAAGGCTAAAATAGCACATACTTGACGAAAAATCGTTGTGGTTTTGATGCGTAGGTAAGAACGGTTCTTGCTCAGCCCGTAGCAGCCACGTAAAACTTGCAACAACATAGTAGAGGACGTCTAACTTGTTTTTGCAGGGCATGTTGTGATGTGATATGGTCAAGACATGATGCTAAATTTTATTGTATGAGATGATCATGTTTTGTAACAGAGTTATCGGCAACTGGCAGGAGCCATATGGTTGTCGCTTTATTGTATGAAATGCAATCGCCATGTAATTGCTTTACTTTATCACTAAGCGGTAGCGATAGTCGTAGAAGCAATAGTTGGCGAGGCAACAATGATGCTGCGATGGAGATCAAGGTGTCGCGCCGGTGACGATGGTGATCATGACGGTGCCTTGGAGATGGAGATCAAAGGCACAAGATGATGATGGCCATATCATATCACTTATATTGATTGCATGTGATGTTTATCCTTTATGCATCTTATTTTGCTTAGTTTGGCAGTAGCATTATAAGATGATCTCTCACTAAATTTCAAGGTACAAGTGTTCTCCCTGAGTATGCACCATTGCGAAAGTTCGTCGTGCCGAGACACCACGTGATGATCGGGTGTGATAAGCTCTACGTTCACATACAACGGGTGCAAGCCATTTTTGCACACACAGAATACTCGGGTTAAACTTGACGAGCCTAGCATATGCAGATATGGCCTCGAAACACTGGAGACCGAAAGGTCGAGCGTGTATCATATAGTAGATATAATCAACATAGTGATGTTCACCATTGAAAACTACTCCATCTCACGTGATGATCGGACATGGTTTAGTTGATATGGATCACGTGATCACTTAGATGATTAGAGGGATGTCTATCTAAGTGGGAGTTCGTTAGTAATATGATTAATTGAACTTTAATTTATCATGAACTTAGTATCTGATAGTATTTTGCATGTCTATGTTGTTGTAGATAGATGGCCCGTGCTATTGTTCCGTTGAATTTTAATGCGTTCCTAGAGAAAGCTAAGTTGAAAGATGATGGTAGCAACTACACGGACCGGGTCCGTAACTTGAGGATTATCCTCATTGCTGCACAAAAGAATTACATCCTGGAAGCACCGCTAGGTGCCAAACCCGGTGCAGGAGCAACGCCAGATGTTATGAACGTCTCGCAGAGCAAAGCTGATGACTACTTGATAGTTCAGTATGCCATGCTTTGCGGCTTAGAACCAGGACTTCAACGACGTTTTGAACGTCATGGCACATATGAGATGTTCCAGGAGTTGAAGTTAATATTTCAAGCAAATGCCCGGATTGAGGGATATGAAGTCTCTAATAAGTTCTACAGCTACAAGATGGAGGAGAATAGTTCTGTCAGTGAGCATATACTCGAAATGTCTGGGTATAACAATCACTTGATTTAACTGGGAGTTAATCTTCCTGATGATAGTGTCATTGACAGAATTCTTCAATCACTGCCACCAAGCTACAAGAGCTTCATGATGAACTATAACATGCAAGGGATGGATAAGACAATTCCCAAGCTCTTCGCAATGCTAAAGGCTGCGGAGGCAGAAATCAAGAAGGAGCATCAAGTGTTGATGGTCAACAAGACCACCAGTTTCAAGAAAAAGGGTAAAGGGAAGAAGGGGAACTTCAAGAAGAACGGCAAGCAAGTTGCTGCTCAAGTGAAGAAGCCCAAGTCTGGACCTAAGCCTGAGACTAAGTGCTTCTACTGCAAAGGGACTGGTCACTGGAAGCGGAACTGCCCCAAGTATTTGGCGGATAAGAAGGATGGCAAGGTGAACAAAGGTATATGTGATATACATGTTATTGATGTGTACCTTACTAATGCTCGCAGTAGCACTTGGGTATTTGATACTGGTTCTGTTGCTAATATTTGCAAACTCGAAACAGGGACTATGGATTAAGCGAAGATTGGCGAAGGACGAGGTAATGATGCGTGTGGGAAATGGTTCCAAAGTCGATGTGATCGCGGTTGGCACGCTACCTCTACATCTACCTTCGGGATTAGTTTTAGACCTGAATAATTGTTATTTGGTGCCAGCGTTAAGCATGAACATTATATCTGGATCTTGTTTGATGCGAGACGGTTATTCATTTAAATCAGAGAATAATGGTTGTTATATTTATATGAGTAATATCTTTTATGGCCATGCACCCTTAAAGAGTGGTCTATTTTTATTGAATCTCGATAGTAGTGATACACATATTTATAATATTGAAGCCAAAATATGCCGATGCCCCGAACTGCGAGTCTTATCTTGGACAACCTCGAGATGACGCCGCATGACCTTTCTGAGCTGGATGCTCCCTTCGGCGAGGCTGAGATCAAAGACGCGGTTTTTTCACTGCCCTCTGTAAAAGCGCCAGGTCCGGATGGTTTCATTGGAGCCTTCTTCAAGTCATGTTGGGAGATCATCAGGCAGGACATCGTGGCAACTATTTTGCAACTTGCCAGCCTCCGAGGTGACAGCGCCTCCCTCGTCAACTCGGCCAACATCATTCTCCTACCCAAGAAGGCCGATGCCAGGGTCGTTGGGGATTACAGACCAATCAGCCTCATTCATAGCCTTTCCAAATTTTCTCCAAGTTGCTAGCAAACAGGCTGGCTCCCATTCTGCCCACCCGCGTTTCCAATTGCGAGAGTGCTTTCGTGCAAAAGCGCTCAATTCATGATAACTTCATGCATGTTCAGAACCTCATCAAAGACCTACACCGCCGAAACATCCCGGGTCTCTTCCTCAAGCTTGATATTTCAAAGGCTTTCGACTCTGTCAATTGGGTATTCCTGCTGGAGGTTCTCCAACGTCTGGGGTTCGGCCAGTGTTGGCGCGACTAGATCTGCCTGTCTCTGTCTACTTCGTCTTCTAGAGTCCTTCTCAATGGAAACCCGGGCATGAATTTCTGGCATGCAAAGGGTCTTCGTCAGGGAGACCCTCTATCACCGATGTTGTTCATCCTGGCCATCGACCCGTTGTAGCAGATTCTCCGGCTCGCCACCCAGAACGGCATTCTTAAGCCCATCAGAGCACGCTCTGCAAGATGTAGAATTTCACTCTACGCGGATGATGCTGGCATTTTTGCGAATCCGGATAAGGACGAGCTCCGGGCCATTTCAGCTATCCTCTCGGCCTTTGGGAGGGCTAGCGGCCTCGTCACAAACCTGTCCAAGACCGAGGTTTTTCCGATCAGGTGCGCCAACATTGACTTTCAGGACGTGCTGGCCGACTTCCCAGCCAAGATTGTTGCCTTCCCGGGCCGCTACCTCGGGCTACCCTTGCACTTTCGCCGGTTGCGCGGGATCGACCTGCAACCCTTCATCAACAAGATTGCTGGCAGGCTACCGGGATGGAAGGGCAAGCTTTTCAACAAGATCGGCCGGGTCGCCCTAGCTCAGTCGGTCCTTACGGCCATGGCAACATTTCACATCACCACCCTAAGCATACCAAAGGGGACCCTACGTAAGGTTGACAAAATAATACGCGACTTCGTCTGGAAAAAAGAGGACAAAACTCAGACATCTGGTGGGCACGCCTTGGTTAGCTAGAAGACGGTCTGTCGCCCCAAGCATCTGGGCGGTCTTGGGATCATGGACCTTGAGAGATTTGGCCGGGCACTTCACCTCCGTTGGCCTTGGCTTCAATGGACGGACCCAGACAGGCCTTGGGTGGGTTCTGAGCTGCCCTGCGACCAAGCTGACCTGATCCTATTTCGCGCCTGCACTACCATCTCGTTGGGCAATGGGGAAAATGCTCTCTTCTGGCATGACAACTGGAGTGGTAAAGGGCCCCTCAAGCTTATTGCACCTGAGCTTTTCAAGATAGCCTCCAGGAAAAACAGAACGGTGCACGAAGAATTATCGAACGAGAGTTGGATCAGGGCAGTCTCTAGCCTTCGGTCCATGCACCAGCTGGGGGAATTCGTGTCTATATGGGAGTGGATCAGCCAGACCACCCTGTTACCGACCAACGAGGACCACATTTCCTGGAACCTGACTACCAACGGGGCTTACTCCTCTGCGTCGGTGTATGGGGCGCAATTCTATGGCTCTCATCCTAGGTTTAACCCCCCCAAGGTCTGGTCCGCTCATGCCAAACCCAAGTGCAAATTCTTCGCCTGGCTCGCCCTCCATGGGAGGATTTTGACTGCGGACAGGTTGGCATTGCGTGGCTGGCCGCATGACCCCAGATGCCAGCTCTGCCTTCAGGAGCCAGAAACTGCAAGCCATCTCTGCAAGGACTGCCCCTTTTGTGACGCCCGGATAATTGTGCTACAGTAAACCTACGCTAATGATGCCACGTCACCTCTGTTACTATTGCTAACCTCGCATTAGATCAAAACGTTTCAAAATCAAATTTGAATTTTAGGCAAACATTAAAAGTTTTCGAAAATCAAAACTAAAGTGTTCTAGAGGTGACATATAATGCATAGGTAATTATGGTGATGAAGCCACATTTTTATAAAATATGTAAATGCTCCAAAATAACTAAAACATTGGCTATAACAATTGAAATAATGCCTTCTATAAATATTAAATTGTTACACTATTTTATTTGGGGGCCCAACCTTTTTGTGGCATAGGGCTAGACCATGACACTAATTTAGGAGTTAAATACAGTATTTTACAAGACTTTAATAAATCAAAAACTAAGCTAAAACGAAAAAGGAAAATAAGTACAAAGAAAAAGAAAACACAAATAAACAAAAAACCAAAAGAAACAAAAAGAAACCCCCCTGCTAGGCCGTAGCCCAGCTGGCCACCAGGCCAACCTACCGGCCGGCCCAGCCCCTAGCCTATACCCCCTGGGGCACCGAACCCTAGCCCCACTACCACCACTTCCCCCCCCCCACGAACTCCTCTCGCTCCCCTCACCATCCCTCGTGCCACCGCACGCCCAGAGGCGAGAAGCCTCATGCCTGACCCTCCCTCGCAGCCTCTCCTCCCTCCATTCTCTCCTGCTCCGCCCATCGTCGACCCTCACCTCCCTGTCCGGCCTCGACCGGCGCCCGCCTCCGCAACCACTGCCGTGCCGGCGCTTCGCTGTCTCGGTCGCGTCTGCCGCGGCTCCCCGCGGCCCCGGCGAGCACGCCCGCGCCCGAGGGCTGCCGCCTCCACCCCGCAGCTTCTCCGTCGTCCCCGTGCCACGGCCTCCTCCTCACCGGACCCCGCCACCGCCCATCGCCTCGTCCTCCTAGTCTCCTCCTCGCCGACGACGCATCCTCGTCCTCCTCCCCAAAGGCTCCACCGAGCCTCGCTGCCCCCCTGCTCACCAACGCCGGTGAGGACCCCGGTCCTCCTCCTCCCCGTGCCCTCACGCCGGCGCTCGCCCGCGCCACCGCACCATCCGCTTGCTGCCGGGAGCCGTCGAACCGCGCGTCACGCTCGTCGACGCTTCCCGCACTCGCCGCCCTCGCTCCGCGGCCTCGCTCCCTTGCTCCCGCTTTGCCGCAGCCGCTGCCTCCTGCTGCTCCGGCCGGCGAGCCTCGCCGTGGCTGGCCTGGCCAGTGCCCAGTCGGGCTAGCGCCCGTGCGCCCATGCCCGCTATGGCCAGGGCCACTTACCACTGGGCCAGTCCCCCTGGCCCTATGACATGTGGGGCCGCACACCTCAGAACGTATATAAAAAAAGAATAAAAAAATGATAATAAGTAAATAAAAATATTAATTAATTTAATATACTAATTAATTAATATTAAGTTAATTAATTTAATTAACTAATTAATTAATTAGGTTCAATTAAACTAATTAAAATCTGTTACCCTAATAACCTAGTTAGACTAAATTAACTAGTTAGTTAATGTAACAGCCAATGACAGGGGGCCCCACCCCCTGTTGACCAGTCAAACGTTGACTGGTCAACAGGGACCCCCTGGCCCACCTGTCAGCCTCTGGTACACTTCTGTGTACGCAGAGCTGGGTGCACCTAGCATTTAGCTATTTAATTTCGAATTAAATTAAAACCAGGAAATCTAGAAAATGATTAAATCGTTATAAATTAATATAAAATAATCTGTAACTCAGATGAAAATACTTTGTACATGAAAGTTGCTCAGAACAACGAGACGAATCTGAATACGCAGACCGTTCGTCCGCCACGCGTCCCTAGCATAGCGAACCTGCAACTTTCCCCCTCCGGACCGTCTGTCTGAAAACGCGAAACACCGGGGATACTTTCCCAGATGTTTCCCCTCTTCGCCAGTATCGCCTAGTACTACGTTAGGTCACCCCTAGCACCGCGTATTGCCATGTTGTGCTTTGTGATGCTTTGATTGCTCTGTTATTTATTGTGTTCCCCCTCCATTACTTCTTTCCGGTAGACTACGAGACCACTGCTGGTACCCTTGTGATCGACTACATCGACGACGAACCCTTCATGCCAGAGCAACCAGGCAAGCCCCCCCCCCTTGATCACCAGATATCACCTATTCTTCTCTATACTGATTGCATTAGAGTAGTGTAGCATGTTACTGCTTTCCGTTAATCCTATCCTGATACATAGCCTGACATTGATGCTACAGTTGTTACCCTTACCTGCTATCCTACTGCTTAGTATAGGATGCTAGTGTTCCATCAGTGGCCCTACACTCTTGTCCGTCTGCCATGCTATACTACTGGGCCGTGATCACTTCGGGAGGTGATCACGGGTATATGCTATATACATTATATACATGACACATGTGGTGACTAAAGTCGGGTCGGCTCGAGGAGTACCCGCAAGTGATTCTGATGAGGCGGCTGAAAGGACAGGTGGCTCCACCCCGGTAGAGGTGGGCCTGGGTTCCTGTCGGCCCCCGACTGTTACTTTATGGCGGAGCGACAGGGCAGGTTGAGATCACCTAGGAGAGAGGTGGGCCTGACCCTGGTCGGCGTTCGCGGATACATAACACGCTTAACGAGTTCTTGGTATTTGATCTGAGTCTGGCCATTTGGTCTATACGCACTAACCATCTACGCGGGAGTAGTTATGGGTATCCCGGCGTCGTGGTATCAGCCGAAGCCTTCGTGACGTCAGCGACTGAGTGGCGCGCGCCGGATTGGACTGGAACGCCACTAGGCTAGGTCTGCTTCCGGCCGCGTTCGCAACGTGCAGGTGTGCAATGGGCGATGGGCCCAGACCCCTGCGCGCATAGGATTTAGACTGGCGTGCTGACCTCTCTGTTGTGCTTAGGCGGGGCTGCGACGTGTTGATCTTCCGAGGTCGGGCATGACCCAGAAAAGTGTGTCCGGCCAAATGGGATCGAGCGTGTTGGGTTATGTGGTGCACCCCTGCAGGGAAGTTTATCTATTCGAATAGCCGTGTCCCTCGGTAAAAGGACGACCCGGAGTTGTACCTTGACCTTATGACAACTAGAACTGGATACTTAATAAAACACACCCTTCCAAGTGCCAGATATAACCCGGTGATCGCTCTCTAACAGGGCGACGAGGAGGGGATCGCCGGGTAGGATTATGCTATGCAATGCTACTTGGAGGACTTCGATCTACCCTCTTCTACATGCTACAAGATGGAGATGGCCAGAAGCGTAGTCTTCGACATGACTAGCTATCCCCCCCTTATTCTGGTATTCTGCAGTTCAGTCCACCGATATGGTCCTTTACACATATACCCATGCATATGTAGTGTAGCTCCTTGCTTGCGAGTACTTTGGATGAGTACTCACGGTTGCTTTTCTCCCTCTTTTCCCCTTTCTATACCTGGTTGTCGCAACCAGATGCTGGAGTCCAGGAGCTAGAGATCCCGAGGATGATTCTACATGGAGTTCGGCTTCGAGGAGTAGTTAGGAGGTCCCAGGCAGGAGGCCTTGCCTTTTCGATCGTTGCTACTTTTGTGCTAGCCTTCTTAAGGCAAACTTGTTTAACTTATGTCTGTACTTAGATATTGTTGCTTCCGCTGACTCGTCTATGATCGAGCAATTGTATTCGAGCCCTCGAGGCCCCGCAAGTGATACATGTGGTGACTAAAGTCGGGTCGGCTCGAGGAGTACCCGCAAGTGATTCTGATGAGGGGGCTGAAAGGACAGGTGGCTCCATCCCGGTAGAGGTGGGCCTGGGTTCCTGACGGCCCCCGACTGTTACTTTGTGGCGGAGCGACAGGGCAGGTTGAGACCACCTAGGAGAGAGGTGGGCCTGGCCCTGGTCGGCGTTCGCGGACACTTAACACGCTTAATGAGATCTTGTATTTGATCTGAGTCTGGCCATTTGGTCTATACGCACTAACCAACTACGCGGGAACAGTTATGGGCACTCGACGTCGTGGTATCAGCCGAAGCTCTTCTTGACGTCAGCGACGGAGCGGCGCGTGCCGGATTGGACTGGAACGCCTACTAGGCCAGGTCTGCTTCCGGCCGCGTACGCAACGTGCAGGTGTGCAATGGGCGATGGGCCCAGACCCCTGCGCGCATAGGATTTAGACCGGCGTGTTGACCTCTCTGTTGAGCCTAGGTGGGGCTGCGACGTGTTGATCTTACGAGGCCGGGCATGACCCAGGAAAGTGTGTCCGGCCAAATGGGATCGAGCGTGTTGGGTTATGTGGTGCACCCCTGCAGGGAAGTTTATCTATTCGAATAGCCGTGTCCCTCGGTAAAAGGACGACCTGGAGTTGTACCTTGACCTTATGACAACTAGAACTGGATACTTAATAAAACACACCCTTCCAAGTGCCAGATACAACCCGGTGATCGCTCTCTAACAGGGCGATGAGGAGGGGATCGCCGGATAGGATTATGCTATACGATGCTACTTGGTGAACTTACCATCTACTCTCTCCTACATGCTACAAGATGGAGGTGGCCAGAAGCGTAGTCTTCGACAGGATTAGCTATCCCCCTCTTATTCTGGCATTCTGCAGTTCAGTCCACCGGTATGGCCCTTTACACATATACCCATGCATATGTATGTAGCTCCTTGCTTGCGAGTACTTTGGATGAGTACTCACGGTTGCTTTTCTCCCTCTTTCCCCTTTCTATACCTGGTTGTCGCAACCAGATGCTGGAGTCCAAGAGCTAGAGATCCCGAGGATGATTCTACATGGAGTTCGGCTTCGAGGAGTAGTTAGGAGGTCCCAGGCAGGAGGCCTTGCCTTTTTAATCGTTGCTACTTTTGTGCTAGCCTTCTTAAGGCAAACTTGTTTAACTTATGTCTGTACTCAGATATTGTTGCTTTCGCTGACTCGTCTATGATCGAGCAATTGTATTCGAGCCCTCGAGGCCCCTGGCTTGTATTATGATGCTTGTATGACTTATTTATGTTGTAGAGTTGTGTTGTGATATCTTCCCGTGAGTCCCTGATCTTGATCGTACACATTTGCGTGCATGATTTGTGTAAGGTCAAATAGGGGGCGTCACACCTTTGTAGTCGCGGTATGGAACCAAGTGAACACATGGACAAACGAGGGCTTGCCGATATCGGGGTTCCTACCTGAGCCCAGAAGCGTGTCAGATTGGTGGGATACCTTGCTTGCAAACCAATCAAAGCAGGTGCGTCGGTGACGCAGCGGGAGGATCATGTACACCTTATGGTCAGTATGGAAGGAGCAAAACAGGCGAGTTTTCACCGGTATTCGTTCGACGCATATGGAGGTTGCCATGCTGGCCTTGGACGCAATTAAACAACGCGAATTAGTATTTGCCGGAGCCAGGCCAACCGAGGGGATTAGATAATTTAGCTTTGGGTTAGTACTATGTTCCGGTGGTTTATGCCGCATTCCCTAAAAATGTGCGCCCCTCTGTACATCGCGTTTCTCGCTTTCCTTCTATAAAGAAAAGGCAGTGCTCCTGCCGGTTCCTCAAAAAAAAGCCAAAATATGCAGAGTTGATAATGATAGTGCAACTTATTTGTGGCACTGCCGTTTAGGTCATATTGGTGTAAAACGCATGAACAAACTCCATTCTGATGGAATTTTGGAATCACTTGATTATGAATCACTTGGTACTTGCGAACCATGCCTCATGGGCAAGATGACTAAAACTCCGTTCTCCGGAACAATGGAGCGAGCAACAGATTTGTTGGAAATCATACATACTAATGTATGTGGTCTGATGAATATTGAGGCTCGCAGCGGGTATCGTTATTTTCTCACCTTCACAGATGATTTGAGTAGATATGGGTATATCTACTTGATGAAGCATAAGTCTGAAACATTTGAAAAGTTCAAAGAATTTCAGAGTGAAGTGGAAAATCATCATAACAAGAAAATAAAATTTCTACGATCTGATCGTGGAGGAGAATATTTGAGTTACGGGTTTGGTCTTCATTTGAAACAATTCGGAATAGTTTTGCAACTCACGCCCCCCGGAACACCACAGCGTAATGGTGTGCCCGAACGTCGTAATTGTACTTTACTAGATATGGTGCGATCTATGATGTCTCTTACTGATTTACCGCTATCGTTTTGGGTTATGCTTTAGAGACGGCTGCATTCACGTTAAATAGGGCACCATCTAAATCCGTTGAGACGACGCCTTATGAACTATGGTTTGGCAAGAAACCAAAGTTGTCGTTTTTTAAAGTTTGGGGCTATGATGCTTATGTGAAAAAACTTCCTGATAAGCTCGAACCCAAATCGGAGAAATGTATCTTCATAGGATACCCAAAGGAGACTGTTGGGTACATCTTCTATCACAGATCCAAAGGCAAGACATTCGTTGCTAAGAATGGATCCTTTCTAGAGAAGGATTTTCTCTCGAAAGAAGTGAGTGGGAGGAAAGTAGAACTTGATGAGGTAACTGTACCTGCTCCCTCATTGGAAAGTAGTTCATCACAGAAATCTGTTCATGTGACACCTACACCAATTAGTGAGGAAGCTATTGATGCACTACAAAAAAAATACACTTCCGTGATGATACGTGTTTGTCACAGTAGGTCGCATTTTTTGTCATGCATGTACATCCATGACGATTTTATGACAAAATCAAGATAGTCATACCTGTGCTGTCGTAGAAGTGTTCCATGACATTACCAAAATTATCATCACGGAAGTGTGCACTTCCATGACGATAAATCACGCGTCACAGAAGTGCTTTCGTCAAGGGTGACCAACACGTGGCATCCACCGTAACGGAACGTCGTTAAGCTATCGGGTCGGGTTTTGGATCCGATAACCCGTTAACAGCCCCGACCAATGGGGATTTTCCACATGTAAAATCATCATTGGCTGGAGGAAACACGTGTCGGCTCATCGTTGGGACAGATGTCATCCACTCATTGGACAGAAGGCGCCTATGATACGTCGACACGTGGCACGGCCAAACAGAGGCCCATTCCTGTGAAAAGGCCGGCCCGTTTGACTTGGTCAAAAGGTGGTGGGCCGGCCCATGGAAAGCCTGTTAACGGCATGTTCGCATATAGCCCATTTACAGCCCGCTAACCCAAGGCCCGTTACGCCCTATCCGAATTAGGCCCAGTAGCGTCATCTAGGCCATCCAATATGATTCCAGCCCGTTTTCACTTCTGGCCCATGATGTCTTTCGGCCCATATGAGGCCCTATGTAAATCTTTGCCTATTAACGGCCAGTGGTGAAACTGGCCCATAATGAATAGTGTATCACTTTACACCCATTAACGGCCAATGGTGAAACTGGCCCGTAATGAACAGTGTATCACTTTATACCCATTAACGGCCTGTTATTCCGTTGGGCCGTTTCCAGCCCACGTTATCTTTCGGCCTTCTCAGAGCCCATTTATTCTTGGGCTCATTTCCAGCATTCGTTTACTTACGGCCCGTTACTGTCATTTTCTGCTTGTGGGCCAAATTCAGCCCGTGGTTACAGTCGGCCCGTTTGTGGTCCGTTAATACGTTGGGCCATTTTCATAGCGTCATCAAATACGGCCTATTAACGATGGCCCGTTATGGTCGGCCCATGAATGGACGATTCCAACTCTAGCCCGTTTACTGCCATAATGCGCCATGTTATTGGCCCATGTTTGGCCAATCGATCATACGGCCCGTATAAGGCCCGTTGATGATACGGCCCGTAGAAGGCCCATTGTTTCTACGGCCCGTAGAAGGCCCATTGTTTCTACGGCCCGTAGAAGGCCTACTGTTTCTACGGCCCGTAGAAGGCCCACTGTTTCTACGGCCCGTAGGAGGCCCAGTGTCACTACAGTAAATATTAGCCCATGGTTATTGTGGCCTAGTTTTAAAAAATAGGTTATTGCAGCCACTAGCAAACCGTGGAAAAAGAACTGCACTGACTACAAGCAAACAAATAAACAAGACAACAAGGAAATAAATAAGCAAGCAACTTATGCTAGGCTATCACGGCTATTACACATATTACATCCACTGGGCATCAAAGTTCGCCACCAGTGCAAATTTAGGGAACAAAGCAGCATATAAACGCCGCAGCAAAACAAGTCCAGAACTGAAAGCACTTCAGAAGAGTTCAAGAAACAATATCCTGGGTACCCATAATGCTGGCAAGATGCTTAGCAAGCTTATTAACTTTCTCTTGTTTGGCGCTTAAATCCTCTAGCGCTTGCTGTTGCACAAGAAAGTACGCATCTGAATTATGCAGGGACTTCCTCAGTCCTTCGGCTTCTTGCCGCAGCACAGCTGACTGATGCCTTTCAGCTTGTAGCTGAGACTGAAGAAGCCGAAGTGATTTAGGCAGCGAGTTCGAAGAGCTTGTGCCAGCGGTACTGGCCAGTAACTCGAACACTACATCAACGCAGGACTGTGGGGTTATCTCACTGTCTACAAGATCATTTTTATCACCTTTCTTGGAGACCAACAGGGTTGTCTCACTATCTTGAACCTTATCTGCATTACTTTCTCTACCATTGCATAGTGGGGTGCTCTTCTCCAATATTCTGTTTGCATACTACAAGAGAAACAAGCAGACACATCACAGGTTTAGCTTGTAGTATACGAAACTCATTTTGGTAAACCGGTTCAGTAGTAAGGTGGACAGGATAATAGCATGAAACAAACATATATCTATGTACTATGGTCACTGTATTGTCCATATCATTCTAGTTTATGTTCCCTAATCAAGATAGAGACACAGTTCAACTCATATATTTTTAAGACACAGCAGCATAGACAGAATATAAGTGTGAGAAACTACACAGCATTGGCAGCACTTGTAATGTGCATCACATGAGAACATAACTGTTTATACAACTTAAACTGAAATCAACATAGAGCAAGAAGTTAGAATAGCAATCTAGTTAAAGAAATAGGTTTAAAACATACCTGTTGCGCCATTGGAGTTTCAATTGGATCCTTCAAATTCGAAAGTAGTTGGTATGAGTAAATACAGTGATGCAACAGCAAAGGAGTATGGACCATAGCTATGGAATCTGACCTGAGAACAGTTGCTCTTATGCTTTAAAATGGAGTTTGGGTTAGCTGTGGTGGTCTTCGTGCTTTGGGCACTGCAATAGCTTTACAAATTGCTCGTGTGGGGGTACTTTGTGGTGGACATGGTGCTTTGTCAACTATAAGTGGGTTACTATCCGCTGGGGTTGCGGTTAGATGGGTTGTAGCTGGTTCTCTGCCCAACGGTGTAAGTGTGCAATCTAGAAGAGTCTCGATTATGTGTGGTGGGGCTAGTTTGTGGGCCAGTACAACCATGGTTCTATCTGCATCGATGGGTAGCACTGTCTTTTGTGAAGAACGGGTTTTTGCTCCCTTAGATACTGCCATCACCCCCTCCAATTCAAATGGCTAATAAATAAGAAAAGAAATTGAGCGTACAAACAGTGTATGATAGACAGATGTGGTAATTCACATATATGTTGTCTAACCAAACAGGACGGCATGACACAATTTCACATATATGATGCCTAACTAAACAGGATAGCATGACACAGTTTCAGATATATGATGGATAACTTAACAGGATATAATGGCATAATTCAACATATGATGAGTACCTAAACAGGATGACATGACAAAACTATATGATGTCTTTCTAAAATAGGTTGGGATGAAATAATTCACATACATGTTGTCTAAGTATACAGGATGGCATGATATAATTGACATAATTGATTCATATACTAAGCAGCTGGCACTCGCATGTATGATCTCTAAACTAAGCAGATAGAATTCAATATTGTGCATATGATGTCTAAACTAAGCAATGCAAGACACCATATGCATCATATGAGAAATATAAACATTGCAACTTAGAGCATACACCTCAGGTGGGATATAGGACTGGTCATCTGTCTCTGAATCCTCCTCTGAGGAGCTCCCTGTAACCATCGAGATATATGCTTCAACAGGTACCATTGCCTGCTCTGAAGACCTTGTTTTCACTCCAGATTTTTCCATAACCGGCTCAAATGGCTGATACACATGAAGAGTAGTTCAATATACACAGATTGTCGACAAATGGAATACGTAATGAAAAAAAAGATGGCATGAGATAATTCACATATATGATGCCTGGCTCCATGGCGGTGCATAATTCACATATATGATAACTGGCTGAAAAACATGGCATTGCATAATTCACATATCTGATATAGAAAGCAAACAGGAGGCATTCACACAAAGCATGTCTAATCTAAGCAGATGGCATGGCAATGCAAGACACCATATGCATGATATGAGCAATATAACCCAGCCAAGTTAGAGCATGCACCTTGGGGGGGTGAATACAACTGGTCATCTCTCTCTGAATCCTCCTCTGAGGAGCTATCTGTAACCAGCAAGAAATCTGCATCGACAGGTAGCACTGACTGCTCAGAAGACCTTGTTTTCACTCCAGATTTTCCCATGACCGACTCAAATGGCTGATGCACAGGAAGAGTAGATGAATGTATAAACATTGTTGACAAATGGAATACATTATGGAAAAAATATGGCACAATACAATTCACATATACGATGACTGGCTAAACAGGATGGCATTGCATGATTCACGTATATGATGCCTGGCTAAAGAAGATGGCATTGCATAATTCCCATATACTCCCTCCGTTCCTAAATATTTGTCTTTTTAGAGATTTCAAATGGACTACCACATACGGATGTATATAGACATATTTTAGAGTGTAGATTCACTCATTTTGTTCCGCATGTAGTCACTTGTTGAAATCTCTAAAAAGACAAATATTTAGGAATGGTGGGAGTATGATATAGAAACCAAACAGGTGGCATTCACACAAAGCAAATCTAAACTAAGCTGATGACATATAAGATGTATAATGTAAGCAATGCAAGGCGCCATATGCATGATATGACCAACATCAGCATGCCAGGTTACAGCAAACACCTCAGGCGGTAAATAGGCGTGGTCGGCTCCTTCTGAATCTCCATCTGAACAGTTATCTTCCTCTGGAATACAATCTGGAAATGCAGGAGGGGGGCACTTCGCCCACCATGGAGCGGCGTCTGCATGACATTATATTATCACGCAACGGTCTTCTCTTTTTCTCTACATGTTCTGTATGATTGTGTACAATATCTGACATGCATAATAAAAAAATAGTTAGATTTTGTAAGGCCTAAGGGGTGCATGCAAAAATCAAGACTGATGGTAGCAAACGAGTGGATGGATCCAAAACTAATGATAGCAGGTAGATTATAGCTTCAATTTAAAAAGTAGACAATGGATCATCTATTGTTTGTTGCCCACCCAACATGAACCACATAGAAGACCCCAAATGAACCAGATAGTAGACAGATACTATTCATTGCTGGCTCGATATGAGACCCGTGGGCAATTCAAAACTCAAGATTGAACGATAAAGTAGCAGGTAATAATAACCGATGTATAACGTAAGCAAACACGAAAGACTGCGACCTCTCTTCCGGAACTGTGTAGTCCTCAGGTTCATCTGCTCAGTCGATGATGGTAATGCAGTTGGCGTGGCTGCCGGCAACGGGGAAGATGATCTGAGGCGGCGAAAGGAAGTCTGCAGGGGGGATCTCTGCTGCAGTGAACGCTTCTGTCGATGGTGCACCTCAGGTGGGGTGGATGACGGCACGGCAGGAGCAGGACATAACACACAGAGTTTTCTTTGACGCCTATCTGAAAATGAAGTAAATCTGTAAGGGCTCCTTAGAATTGGAGGATTCTATAAACGCAGGGCCAGGAAAAACACAGGAATAGGATAGGAATGCACATGCAAAACAGAGCATTTGGAAACATAGGATTTCAGTCAACCTGGGTGTTTGGCTCACATGAATTGGAAGAACAGAGGAATGGAGAAACAAAGTGATGCGACGAGTGTACAACCTCTTTGGCATAGCCTTGTGGACCTCAGCATCATTGGGTTGGACGTGGAGGATGGTGATGATGCTGGTGTGACTGTCGGAGGCGGGGAAGAAGATCCGAGGCCTCTGGAAACGGCGCCGAGGGTACTGCTCCGCTATGATGGACGGTTCCGTCGTTGGCGCAGCTCCGCTAAGGTGTACGGCGATGAGGCTGAAGCATGACAAGACAGACAACGTTAATCTGAAGTGGGACCCTAATATCATCTGCAATAGATGATGTAAAATACATCACCAAAAAGTGCTAGATGTAAAACGCATCAGCCGTGCCACGGCCGCTCCGACAGATGCTGTAAGTACTGTTCACTCTGAACTTCACAGTTGAAACTGAATTTTACTGCCGAAACTGATTGAACTAGTTTAGGGCGTTCGAGCACTAGTAGCAGAGAAGCAGTGATCTAAATCAGCAGACGCTCGAGCAGGGAACGCACTAGCAGAGAGCAAGTCGTGCAGTAGCACCGCGAGCGAGTGCTAAAGCAGCAACTCCTGTAGCTGTCGGAGGTCGTGCAGCAGCAGCAGCGCAAGCGAGAGCAAGAGCAGAGCAGCAGCACGAACGAAAGCAGGAGCAGTGCAGCAGCGCGACCAACAGCAAGAACAGAGCCGCAGCGCGAGCGAGAGCCGGAGCAGCTGCAGCTAGTGCCGTTGTGGAAGTCGCCGCCGAGGAAGCAACGACATGGGGGAGAGACGCCGTGGATGATGTGGTCGGCGACGGCGCCGTCGACGGAGACACGCCATGTCTGCTCAGTATTGAGCACCGGCAGCCCCGTGAGATCGAATAAAGATAAAATGCAGCGGTGAGTGCAGAACCTCCTTGGTGGCGCCGAGTTGGCCTCGTCTTCATCAAAGGAATTCGTGAGGGTGCTGCGGTTCCGGTGGGGCAGGTCAAGACGGCGCTGTGGGGATTGAGGTGGCGCGATAGACGAGGTGAACATCGGGGCAGCTCCTTGGAGGTGGAGGACGGGGCGGCTGATCCGGCGGGACGACGAGATCAACAACGGATCCTCATCCAGTGCGGTGGATGAGGGACGGCGAGCTGTTGCGGTGGACGACGTAGTCGGGGAAGAGTCTCCGGCTGGGCGGCGGTCGGGAGGCCGACGGAGAAGCGTGGGGTTTTGCGGGTTTTGGCGGCCTCGGTGTACGAATGGGGGGGCGAAGGGGGAGGGGGGAGCCAAGCTTAGGGGCGCGCTTGTCCGAAATGTAGGGTAAGTTACCAGCGTACCCCCACCGGTTTTGACACCGCGACGTGGAGCTTCATTTCCGGCTAAGGGGTAGAAGGGGGATTTCGCGTGTCTGGGCTGCGGGAGCGATTTCGGATGAGGAGGGAGTTCTCGCGCGCGTCCAAATTTCGGGATAACAAGGCCCGGCGAGGGTTGAAGAAGCGGGAGTTTCGAAGCAGGTGAGACAAAAGATACTCGAGCTTGAAAATTTCGGGATAACAAGGTGCGGATTCCTTGTTCGGCAGAACAAACTTAACGTGTAAAAAAACAATTCATACAAGACACAAGAGAGTCATGTCCCCTTTTACTATATTGCTATAGATGCCATTGAAAAAACTACAAGAAAAATGTAAAAAAATCGGGAGAACAAGGTTACCCTGCACAGTACCAAATCAATTCGCACTTCCCTCAACAACAACAAAAAACAAATCAATTCCCACCAAAGAAAGAGTAATGTCCCTTTTTATATGATTACAGATGCCATGATCTCGAATTTCAATTTTTGAATCCACGTTATGTTGAATTCGAATATATCGTTAGGTGACCTTGCGGTTTATAAATGATGTGGTCATACATTTTGATCTTCCATCATATATGAACATTTTACTCCACCATGTGAACATATATATTGTCGTCTACCATATGGACTAAATTTGAATCAGTTTTCCTTATTTGAATACGATTGTTGTCAAGTTATACAATAATTTAAATATTATCTTGATAACAAAAAACATACATATAGCAGTAATCATATTTCACTATGAACTACATGTACCATACGCTCTCCAATTCAAATATTTGTATCCATTTTATGTTGAATTCAAATCATAGTACATTATTGGTCTAGGTAGTGAGATGTTTGGGATAATCTAAACCCTGTTTTCATACGTATAATTTTTGGCTGAATTGGGACAAGTTTTGGTATAAGCCTCTTGCAAAACCGGAGATTCTCTCAACAAGCCTCGTGGTTCCGAGAGGGAACGTGTCACCTTTGTGTGCGAAACGATATACGCTGCCTCCCCCCTGATTTTATTTACAGAGGCAACATAGAACTATATGAGTGCCCTGTTAAATTTTGGAATTATTTCGGGTTCATTTGGCCTTTTTATACATTAATTGAGTTTCTGGACTTTTAATGTGCATAATCTAAATATGAATTGCATGCACATGCTCCGGTGCACCAAAGTGGGTTGAAAAATCACATGTGTGTCCTTGGTTGAATTTCTAGGTCCCATGGAAGAAATGAGAATGAAATTCAAACATCTGGGCGTCATGACTTGGCCGAGAACATCGAGAAACTTTGATTTTAAATTCATGTAAATCCAAAACTCGCCTGGAAATCATGAAAATTGGCATGGTGTCATGTCATGGCACTAACATGTTGTGGTAAAAAATTGGGCCGATTTGGAAGCTCGTGGTTCTAAGAGGGAACGTGCCACCTTTGAGTGTGAAACGATATACGCTGCCCCCCCCTTGAGTTTCTTAACAAAGGCAACATAGAACTACATTAGTGCCCTGTTAAATTTTGGAATTATTCCGGGTTCGTTTGTCGTTTTTTATACATTAATTGAGTTTTTGGTCATTTAATGTGCATAAGTCAAATTTGAACTACAAGCACATGCTCTCGTGCACCAAAGTGGTTGAAAAATCACATTTGTGTCCTCGGGTGAATTTCTAGGTCCCATGCAAGAAACAAGAATAAAATTAAAACATCTGGGCATCGTGGCTCGGCCGAGAACATTGAGAAACTTGGTTTTAAAATTCTTGTAAATCCAAAACACGTCTGAAAATCATGAAACTTGGCATGGATGTCATGTCATGGTACTACCATGTTGTGGTAAAAAACCGAATAGGAACATATTTTGGTATAAGCTTCTTGCAAACCAAAGCTTCTCTCAAGAAGGCTCGTGGTTCTGAGAGGGAACATGCCATCTTTGAGTGCGAAACGATATACGTTGTCCCCCTTGAGTTTATTTACAAAGGCAACATAGATACATGAGTGCCCTGTTAAATTTTGGAATTATTCCGGCTTCGTTTGGCCTTATTTACACATTAATTGAGTTTTTGGTCATTTAATGTGCATAATTCAAATTTGAACTACAAGCACATGCTCCCGTGCACCAAAGTTGGTTGAAAAATCACATTTGTGTCCTCGGGTGAATTTCTACTCCCTCCTTCCATCTATATAGGTCCTAATGCGTTTTTCGAGGCTAACTTTGACCAAACGTTAGAGCAATAATATATGACATGCAACTTACACAAAGCATACCTTCAAATTTGTATGTCAAAGGAGCTTCCAATAATATAATTTTCATAGTATACATCTCATGTGCTATTAATCTTGTCAATAGTCAAAGGCTGTCTTGAAAAACACATTAGGCCCTATATAGATGGAAGGAGGGAGTAGGTCCCATGCAAAAAATGAGAATAAAATTCAAACATCTGGGCATCGTGGCTCGGTCGAGAACATTGAGAAACTTGGTTTTAAAATCATGAAACTTGGCATGGTGTCATGTCATGGTAGTACCATGCCGTGGTAAAAAAAATTGGCCGAATAGGAACAAATTTTGGTATAAGCTTCTTGCAAATCGGAGCTTCTCTCAAGAAGGCTCGTGGTTCTGGGAGGGAACGTGTCACCTTTGTGTGCATAATTCAAATTTGAAATACAAGCACATGTTCCAGTGCACCAAAGTTGGTTGGAAAATCACATGTGTGTCCTCGGGTAAATTTCTAGGTTCCATGCAAGAAATGGGAATGAAATTCAAAATTCTGGGCGTCGTGGCTGGGTTGGAAACATTGAGAAACTTAGTTTTTTAATTCCTGTAAATCCAAAACACGCATGAAAATAATGAAACTTGGCTTGGTGCCATGACGCACCAACATGCTGTGGTAATTTGCAGTCTGATTTGCGAAGGCGCACACATTAACAATCAACAAAGTCATTTTGGAACAAGTGCTGTCACGTTACAATCGGAAACACAAGTATTATTGAAACCGTGGGCGTTCTACTTACTAGTACCATTTACGTGCCGCCACGCGTCCCCATTTTTTATTAGCTAGGAGGCGCCGTGCAGGGTAGCTATTTGAGTACGAGAGGCGTGCGATCAGACCCCTACGCGTGCTTATCGGGAGGAGAGCCCTTTGACCTCCATCTGCCGTCCACCTCTTTCCCAAGGTCTCCATTAATGGCGCCCGAGCCTCTGTTTAATGGCGTGGCTATGTCTCACTCGACTGAGATTTAAGAGAGAAAAAAGGAAATCTGAAAGCACGGATCTTGATGTAAGATCCGACGGACCTATATAGCATCTACTGCAACTTATAGCAAGACTGATGAATATATAAGGACGATTAATTTTTTTTAATCAAAGAAGGGCTTGCCCCTTCCGATTTTCATTACTGAAAACCACCACAATTCACAAGAAGTTCAGCACAACTCGTTGAGAAACCACAATTCAAGGGGCGGAGGCACAAGGGGCAGTGGAGCACGGTGAGGTCCATCGAGACCTTAGAGAGCTCCATCGTCGGGTCCTGTTCGGTCTGCATGATCTCGCCCTCCTCGTGCACAACCATCTCTCGACTTGGGCCGGGGTATTACAAAGCTTTACCGTCACATATTTTATACTACTTCAAGGTGCATTAAATCAACACATGCAAGTATCAAAAGGAGAGTCACGGCATGCATGCATGCGTTGTAATTAATGCATCGGTAAACGCAAATTATTGAAATATATCGAGTGCAGTGATTTGATGTGTCGCGTCAACTCATACATCAATGAGAAGTTTGATTATCCTCTCCCTCGCGGACTTAACTGCACCTGCCTTTGGCTGTATGACAGGTTGGCCACACACCTGTCGGGCCCACCTGTCATACACGCAAAGGCAGGAGCGTCCCTCCCTCGCCCATGAGTGTGGTGGCTGGCAAGACTAGGAGAAGCTTTCGCTACACGCTCTCCCTCCCGCACGCGGTGGACATGCAGCAGTTCAATCGGTGTCAGATGGCCAGAAGCGTACTGTAGTACTCCTTCAGTGCAGTAGTACTCCATCATTGTTTGACTTCCCGAAGAGGCGAAGAGCCAAGCGCAACCCGGACGCTCGTGTGGCAGTTTCATGTGTAGAGTAGTCTAGGATAGCGTGTACCGTGCATGTAAGCTTAAAATCATTGGGGTCGGCTCCATGCTATGTGGCCGTCTCGAAGTTTAAAAAAATTTAAAATAGTCTTCTGGCCCTACCTGACACCCTGGTGATTGTAGTTTGCACGCTCATCTCGTCAAGACAGGAATATATATTTTAATTTTTTTTTCGAAAAGGGAGGGACTCCCCGGCCTCTGCATCAGAACGATGCATACAGCCACATATATTTTAATTTGTGGTGGGTAAATGTTAGAGGTTGCAGCAAATATATTGTACACTGCGGGTCTTTCAGCCAAGTTTAGAGGCAAGCATGTGGGGCCAGTGCTATGATGTGTCGCGTCAACTCATACAACAAGGAGAAGCTTGATTTTACTACACGCCTTCTCCCTCACCCATGCGCGCGGTTGCTCGCAAACGAGGACAGGCTTTCGCTTAGTAGTACTTCTACAACAAGCTATCCGTCCCGCTCGCGGTGGAAGAACATGCAGCAGTGGATTCGACACTGTAGAAGCAGTAGTAGTAACATCATTGTTCGTCTTCTCGAAGAGGCGAAGAGCCAAGCGCAAACCGAATGTTGTAGTTGCGAACATTGGAGCACGCATATAGCCAGGCTCTTGCATGAGACAAAATTGCTATGTGAGCCCACTATTATACTAGTACGTACAAGTACTTGCTAGTATAGCCCTGTAAACCAGAAAGGAGTATTTGCCCTTCTAGAGATTTCAACAAGTGACTAGACTACACCGAGACGGAGTACATATGGAGCAAAATGAGTGAATCTGCACCGTAAATAAATACGTACTAGTTCTATCGTTTTCCTCTCCGAGGTGCACAATATTGAGTATACTGACTAGTCTCTTTTTGACATGCATTTACGTTTTTTTTTACACAGTACAGACGCAAGCGCTCATATACACGCGCATACACTCACCCCTATGAACGCACACACGCACGGCACTATCATCTTGAAATTTACGAAGTCACCATAGGCACCTCGTCGTCGACGGGTCCATAGGTGCTTGAATGCCAAGGAGGGAGAGGGTAGCGGTTCCCGAGACGTTGAACGGTCAATGATGCATCCTCAATTACATGCAGAGGGAATTAATTGGAGAAGCATAATAGAGCCAGCACGATGTGAATGCAACACAGTTTGGACTCTCATATAATAAAGGCGCCCCACCACTCCAATCCATCTACTCCCAAGTCTCTGCGCAACACTGCTCACTCCAATCCAAGACCAAGTGACCAGAAGCCACAAGCACCTATGGAGGCGATGGACGCGAGCGGCAGTTGGCTGTGCCAAATCATCCAAGGTGCCGGCCTGCGGCCCCGCGCCGCACAGCGTTTCCAGACGGTGCTGGCGACCGCAGGCATCGTAGCCCTCGCCGACGCCGGCTTCGCCTCTCGCATGGACGACATGATGGTCAACTCCATCCGCAAGTTCACCGCCGTCAAGAAGCGCGCGGACGACCTTGCCGTACTGCTCCAGCCCGCGCGCCCAGGCTCCTCATTGCCTGCCACCCTCATCGGCCTCCATGGTGACGAACTCTTTCAAGCCCTGGTGGCCCTGCAGGTGCCGGAGGTCGCGACGAAGAATGTGCACCTCGAGGCCGCGCTCGCCGCGCAGCGCCTCGCCATGCAACAAACCGTCGACCTGCACATCCACGTCTACGAGGAAATCATCTACATAGGCCACTACAAGGCAAGCGAGGACAGAAAGACGTTGGCCTTCTTCCAGCGGCTGGAATCTTTGGACGCCATTGTTCAGAAGCACGTCGACCTGGCCACGAAAGCCGCTGGTACTTAGGCGCCGTTCGGTGGGCCGGCGCCCTGAGTCGAGGAGGTGGACGTCGTCGATGGATGCATCTCTTCTTGCCTCCTGTAACCAGCACTGCATCGCCTCGTGGCCTTAATGTTTTATTAGTATAGTACTCCCTCCGTTCCCAAATATAAGTCTTTCTAAAGATTCCAGCAAGTGACTACTACATACGGAGCAAAATGAGTGAATCTACACTCTAAACTATGTCTACATACATCTGTATGTTGTATTCCATTTGAAATAGTATCTAAAAAGGCTTATATTTATGAACGGAGGGAGTATATGGCATATTTATTCCAGTCGTAACGTTTTCACTGTGAGGTGGGGCCTAGCTAACCTCCACACCATAGCGCATCGTCCTCCTACCTGGCACCACATCCGCCATGACCGCAAGTGCGACCGCTCTGCGGGAGAGCTTGTCTTCGGGGATGAAGCTCGAGGTCACCGCCCTCGCTCAAGTCGCCTCTCGCGACGCAATAGCGGTGTAGCCGGACGCGGACGCGACCGCACAAGCGGTGGCCACTGTGACGCCCGGATAATTAGGCTACAGTAATCCCACGTTAATGATGCCACGTCACCATGATTACTGTTGTTAATCTCGTGTTAGTTCAAAATCGATTCGAAATTCAAACTTAAAATAAAGTCAAACGGTAAAGATTTTCAAATATTAAAACTAAACTGTTGGGGTGTTGCCAAATAATGCATAGGTAATTATTGTGGAGAAACCACACTTTAATAAAATGTTTAAAGGCTCTAAAGTAATTAAAACAGCAGCTATGACAATTAATTAAATGCCTTTTAAAAATAATAATAATGCAAACTATTTTAATTAAGTGTCAAACTTTTTGGGGCAGTAGAATAAATTATAATATTAATTTAGGAGTTGTATTTATATTTTATAAAACAGGAATTAAAAGAATAAAATAGAAAAGAAAATATATAAAGAAAAGAAAACAGAAAACAAAGCTAAAGAAATAAAAGAAGCCCCCCCTGGCCCAGTTGGCCGAAGGAGCCAGTCGGCCCAGCCGGCCCACTCCCCGCACCCCTCCCTGGCCTATATGGCCCGGCTCCCCCGACCAAACCCTAACTGCTACCCCCACTCCCACCTCGTTCCCCCACGATCCCCGTTCTCCCCCACGATCCACATCTGGATCGCGCCCCTGGCGCCTCCCCCCGC